>NC_080710.1:28778279-28823279 GCF_019097595.1 Hemibagrus wyckioides | reverse complement strand
TAATAAACAATTAATAGTTTAATTTAAACTAATAATAATAATAATAATAATAATAATAATAATTTTGCTTTTTCCACAATTTATTTATTTATTTATTTTTTAGATTTTTCACTTTATAGAGTGAAATGAAAGCTTACTAACTGAATAATAATTTCAAATAAAAACACATGGTTAAGGCTCTGGGTCCAAGGGTTCAAGCCCCAGCATTGCTTAAGCTTGGGTCCTTGAGCAAAGATCTTAACCCTCTCTGCTCCAGGGCTGCTGATAGATAGCTCATAAAACGTACTGTAAAATGTAAAAATGTTTTGGATGTGTAATTGCAGCTCCAGTCACAGCATGACTACAGGATGGTGCAAAATCTGGATGCATTCCTTCCAGCAGCTGTTTCCTGATATTGGAAAATATTACAGACACTTTTGTAGAATCACGGCGTAGGCAGGAGACGGTTCACGCTCCCGAATCCTGCGAGAAAGCCTGTTTTTTTATTTGTACCTGCAAATGTTTCGCCTGACGCTGCTGTTAAACCACAAGGAAATGCAAGAAAGATCTCTCAGCAATGGCTAACACATACTGGGCAGAAAGAAAGAAGGAACGAAGAAGGAATGTTAAAGGAATGATTTTGCCGGAGAATTGATCAGGCATGATGGATAAACCTGAAATATAAAAACTCCTGAGTGAGAGTAAATTTACTACCATTTTGGTGAACACATTTCGAAAGAAAGCAATCAAGAAGAAACCATAATGAGACAAATAAAAGTAATGGCACCCTATAAAAGTTAATGGGTGTCTATAGGAGCTGGAGAAGTGCAGTGGCTGAGCTGTGTTACTGGAAGATTTAGTGTACGTCGCTCTCAGGAGGAGATCTGACACAGTTTAATGTACACCGATCTGACATAACATTATGACCACTAACAGGGTGAATAACACTGATGATCTCCTCATCATGGCACCTGTTAGTGGGTGGGATATATTAGGCAGCAAGGGAACATTTTGTCCTCAAAGTTGATGTGTTAGAAGCAGGAAAAATGGACAAGTGTAAGGATTTGAGCGAGTTTGACCAAAGGGACAAATTGTAATTGCTAGACCACTGGATCAGAGCATCTCCAAAACTGCAGCTCTTGTGGGGTGTTCCCGGTCTGCAGTGGTCAGTATCTATCAAAAGTGGTCCAAGGAAGGAACAGTGGTGAACCTTCACAGGGTCATGGGCGGCCAAGGATCATTGATGCACGTGGGGAGCGGAGGCTGGCCCGTGTGATCCGATCCAACAGATGAGCTACTGTTGCTCAAATTGCTGAAGAAGTTAATGCTGGTTCTGATAAAAAGTTGTCAGAATACACAGTGCAGGACGGGTCAGGGCTGGTTTGGCAGCAAAAGGAGGACCACCACAATATTAGACAGGTGGTCATAATGTTATGCCTGTTCAGTGTAAGTCTTATGTGATTTGTGTGAATGTGATGAGTAGTTTACAGCTGATCTCACACTGCAACATACACACATGAGTATGAGGTAAATCAGCGTCTGAATGGAATTATTAGCTCGGTTTGATCTATGAAACATGTACACACAACTTTACTAAATGGTTGATGATTAAGGCCCAACTACCATTGTACAAAGGTGTTATTTAAAGAAAGTTAAAAGAAGAATAAAGACACACACACACACATACACACACACACACACACAAAGAAACACAGACACACAGACTGAGACACACAGACAGACATAGATACATATAGACAAACACACAGACACAAACAAAGATGCACAGACTTAGACATATATATATATACAAAGATGCACAGACTTAGACATATATATATATATATATATATATTTATATATATACATACACACACACACACACACTCAAAGAAACACAGACAGAGAAACACAGTCAGAGAAACACAGACAGAGACACACAGTCAGAGAAACACAGTCAGAGAAACACAGTCAGAGAAACACAGACAGAGAAACACAGTCAGAGAAACACAGTCAGAGAAACACAGTCAGAGAAACACAGACAGAGACACACAGTCAGAGAAACACAGTCAGAGAAACACAGTCAGAGAAACACAGACAGAGAAACACAGTCAGAGAAACACAGTCAGAGAAACACAGTCAGAGAAACACAGTCAGAGAAACACAGACAGAGAAACACAGTCAGAGAAACACAGTCAGAGAAACACAGTCAGAGAAACACAGACAGAGAAACACAGACAGAGACACACAAACACAAGGAACACACATGCAAAGAAACACAGACTGAGACACACAGACACACACAGATACACAAACAAAAAGACACAAACAAACACACCAATACACAGACATAGAAACACAAACACACACACACACAAATAGATACACAGACATGGACACAGACTCACAGGCATATAGATACACACACACACACACACACACACAAAGAAATACAGACACATGAAGAAACACAGACTGACAGATTGAGGCACATTGATACACAGACACACACAAACACATAGACACATAGACTGAGGCACACACACAGGCACACAAACCTAGACAGAAAGACAGACAGACAGACAGACACACAAAAATAATGACATGCAAATAGAGACATACAGACATAAATACACACACACACACACACCATTTCTCAGCTGTTATGGACAGTTTTGCCACCAGGCCTCTAGGCTCTGTTGTCTAACTGGCCGTTCAGTCTAACAAGACAAACTGCAAGGAATATTCTGCCTGAAGTCCAGAGGAGGGGGGGGGAGCTCACACTGCTTTATTCTCACCGGGAAACGGAAACGAGACAGGCATTAGGACCTGGTGGTGTCCAATTTCAGAGCAGAGAGACAATAGAATAGAAGAATAGAAAAGTTCAAATGAGAGGAGGGGATGGACATTATTAAATCAGACAGTGGATGGAATCATCGATTATCTCTCTCTCTCTCTGTCTCTTTCTTTTTCTGTCTCTTGCTGTCTCTCTCTCTCTCTTTGTCCCTCTCTCTCTTTCTCTCTCTCTCACTTGCTCTCTCTCTCTCTATCAGTCTCTCTCCCTCTCTCTCTCTCTCTCTCTCATCCTAAACACAGCAGTAGTGTCGTGGCAGTTCATTACCTCGTAGCTGTGTTTGGAATAAACCATCCCTCGTCACGACTGCTATCTGTACACTGCCTCATGAGATATTCATGTCACTGTATATTTTTATACATGTTAAAAATACATGAAGTGCCAGTAACCAAAACATGATTATAAGACATCTTTTATCTTATTGAGGGAAGATCAGTAAAGGAAGAAGAAATAATAAAATCTTGTCATAAATCCTAATAGAAGGATCTTGGTAATGGAAAATTCTGTATTCTCTTTATTGTCTCTATGACATAAAGTGTTCTTCTTCAGGGAACTAATTTAGATGAATGTTTTTTTTAGTAATCTTTTCTGACACCTTCATTCTTAAGTACAGAAATAGCTCCTGGGATCTGCACAAATCTTTTCCTCGTGTTCCTACGAGCGATGAGGGAAATCTAGCAATCAAGCAAACGCTTGCCGTAACTCCACCTTTAAAGCCTTAAACATCTTTCCGTTTGCTAAGGAAACATTCACCCCGTGCTAATCGACGCCGTTTCGTTTCTAATAATCACTTGAGAAGTGAGTGGGTGTTTACTTATTCCTCTATAAATTACAGGCTGGCTTATCAGATATGACATACAGCGGATTGGATGTGCGCATGACACCAGATATCTCTCATTCTCACACTCAGTCAACAGAATGGCATTTTGTTTGTAAGAACAGCTCATTTTTACCCACATCCACCCACCAGATGCCATAAGTTCATTGTAATCCCTGCCTACAGCTTCCTTCTTGATGAATTCTACCTTGTAATTTTCTTTTAGCTGTTTCTGTTCTACATGAAGGAAAACGAGACCCAACCAGGAAAGACAATCTGTCAGACCAGACTGTTTGGAAATTCAGTCAACAAATTAGCTGCTAGGATGATAAGGCAAGCCAATGACAACAGCAGAAATACAGACACTGTGTTTTCCTGGCTTGGCTTTCTTACAAGCCGTCCAAATAAACAATATAATAATAACTTTTAATATGAAAATAGTTTAACTAATTTTTTGGGCACTGATTAATGATTTGCAACTGCTTGTTTATTTTTATATCCAGTAGCAGATTTTTGGAGGTTAATGATGTGTGTGTGACTTCATATGTTCTCATAGGCCACTTTGAAATAAAGAAATTAAGATTGTGATTGTGACAATTATTATTATTATCATCACTAACATTATCATTATCGATGGGTGCCAATATTTTTTGAAACAAGCTTGGAATTAGAAACTATTATATATTGTGTAAATGCAAACATACAGTATACACAAACACACCTTATACACACCATGTATAGTACAGATATCTCTCTCTCTCTCTCTCTCTCTCTCTCTCTCTCTCTCTCTATATATATATATATATATATATATTATGTGTGTGTGTGTGCGCGAGAGAGAGGAAAGGTGAAGAGTTTGGGTCACAGATGGTGTGTACTCACGGTGTATAATGTTTACTGCCCCTAATGATAAGTGAATGTGTATGTGTGTGTGTTTGTTCCCCTTAATGAACTGGCATCACATCTATATTTGTTTTCCTGCCTTGTCCCCAGTGTTCCCAGTATAGACTGTGGATCCATGACCACCCTGACTAGAATAAAAGTTCTTGTGAAAGGTGCCAATATTTTTGTTAACATCACAGTAGCTTTCACTAGATAAATAAATTCTGTACTTTTAGGTGTCATTGCATTATTATTTATTTTGTAAATATTTTTAATAACAGCTACCAACGCTGGAAAATTCAATAAAATTTTGTACCCTCTTAAATTGCTTTTTTATTTTTTTATTTATTTTTATTTTTTTGCAAACAAACAAACAAATGTATTTTTAATTTTAGAATTTTTATAATAATAATAATAATAATAATAATAATAATAATAATAATAATAATAATAATAATAATGATAATTTGAAATTATTTTTTTTATTATTTTTTTAACTTCTGAGAACTTCTGAGAAACATATGTGGGCCAAAATATATACCTAGCATCATGTTAATTATATTTGGGTTTAATTTACACGTGATATGCTAGGATTTGTCCTACTGCTATTACTGTACTAGCTACGCTGCTCTCTGATCTCTGATTTAAGTTGTTTATCCATGCTTTAGCATCAGATCGTACTAGAACCAAACTAAACTAAAGCGAGTTAGATACATGAAGAAGTAAAGTAAGTGAAATCGTCTAAAAGAAACGTTTGGCTTTAACACGTCCCACTTCATTGTCACTGGACTGAGAAAAAGGAATTCCAGCTTGTCTCTGGCTAGTGTGACGGCAGGCTTAGAGTGTTACTGTAATTATATTAATGTTACTGACAGCGATGAGATTGAAGAACGTTCCAGAGTCTGTCTATCCTCTGACAGATTCAGCGTACACCAGCTTAGTGGTTTGCTAAATAGTGAAGACGAGCTCACATTTAGCACCTGATTAGCTCTGCAGAAGACAGAAAAAAATTCCACCATCTGTTTCACACGGGCTTCTCTTCTCCATGCCAAGTGCAGAGGTTTAGTGCTCTAGCTGTCGCTTTCCTCAGTGGGCAAAAGTCCTAATCTCACACCCAACCAGTGGCAGTCTAGACACACACACACACACACACACACACACAGAGAAAACCAATCCAACACAGCAGCTCATGATTAAATTAGTGTAATGAGCTCAGCTTTTGTGCTCGTCTGTATGGAGTGTCATGGTGGAGAGATTCAGCAGGCCCGAGGCTCGGAGTTTGGAGTGGGTGGGAGGAACGCTTACAATAAGGCAGTCAGAGCAGCACGTTCTTCACCACGGCTCTGCAAATCAAGAGGTTCTCCGTGGCAAATCTTCGCTCGAGGCGCACAAGAATTGTATAACACAATAAAATGCAGAAAAGCTTGTATTCGTTCCAGAAGTTCAACAAGTTCTTTAAGGAGGATGTGCAGGCTGCGAGTCGGGATTTCTCTCCTGATTCATTCCTCTTTCGTTAAAGAGAGAGACAAGGATTCAACAAAACCAGCAACTTCCTGTCCATAGACACCTTTATAATACTACAATACTTTCAATATTTATACAACAGGACTTCTGAAGACTCGAATCTGGTCAGAGGATTTTCTAGACCAGCTGCTCCTGGCAGGTTTTTCCCTTCAGTTCAAATCGCAGGTTTGTGTTAATGCTCTCAAATATCCGGGTTCTTCAGTAACGATTTTATAAAAAAGGTTTTAAAAACGTGTCAAAGTGTCAAGGAAGGAGTCTCCAGTGTCAGAGCCTTATAACAGGAAGGGGTTTTTTTGTTTGTCTTATTGATTTGGAGAAAGAAAGAAAGAAAGAAAGAAAGAAAGAAAGAAAGAAAGAAAAAGAAAGATGAAGAAAGAAAGAAAGAAAGAAAGAAAGAAAGAAAGAAAGAAAGAAAGAAAGAGAGAAAGAAAGGGATGGAAAGAAAGAAAGAAAGAAAGAAAGAAAGAAAGAAAGAGAGAAAGAAAGGGATGGAAAGAAAGAAAGAAAGAAAGAAAGAAAGAAAGAAAGAAAGAAAGAAAGAAAGAAAGAAAGAAAGAAAGAAAGAAAGAAAAAAAGAATGAAAGAAAGGGAAGGGAAGGGAACTTCCTTCCTCGCTTCCTCCCTTTCTTTCCTTCCTTCCTCCCTTTCTTTCCTTCCTTCCTCCCTTTCTTTCCTTCCTTCCTTCCTTCCTTCCTTCCTTCCTTCCTTCCTTCCCACTTGTCCGAGTGCATTAATATAAACCCAGTATTTGGCTCTCATCCAGACCCACAGTCTGATCTACTGACTCTACAGAAACCAATCCAACACCTTTAAATAAATCAGAATGGATAATTCAACAGCTCTGTGGTCAATCAACACAGACACCGCAAAGTTTTCTATTCTTAGCCCCAGGTTGACCGACCCGACCTCCAATTCCGAGAGAAAGCTCAGTCACGCGCTCGCCGTCCACCGCAGGAAACACCACAAACCCTTTTGGCAGATTTATTGTAAAAGCTTTCTAATGTCACAGCACTAAAATACAGCTGGAATAAATAAATCAGGGCACATTAGTACTCGATCGTCCTTGTGTCTTAGCAGGTGGTCCTGTCTGAACCGTTCCTGTTCCCAGAACCTAAAACGACTCTGACGTTCGGCATGCAGTCGCGAGCTAAGTGCTTAGCCTCAAACTGTGGCTAAAAATCAAAGATTAAACAAGGTAGAAGAAGGAGAAAAAAAAATCAGATGTATTAAAGCTCAGATCTTCTAACACTTCCTTCAGATCTCATTCACTTAAATCATAGAAGGAATGCAGCAAAAGAAAATAACCTAATGGTGTGTGTGTGTGTGTGTGTGTGTGTGTGTGTGTGCGTGGAGGCATTCTCTCCTCCAGCTGAATATGCATGAGCACCACCTCCAAAAGTGTGAACGCTAACACCGACTCGACTCGACTCTGAGGCAGGTGTGGCTGCGATTCTGAAAAAAACAAACGCACTTCTAGATGAAGCGACTTGCAAAAATAAGATGAAAAACCGTGCATCTATGATCACAAGCTGCTATTTCAGAGTTACTTTCATTTCAGAGTTTCATTTCTTTCTCTCCAAAAAGAGTGCCGGAGCAGCTCCGGGTGCTCGGAGGCAGGACCAGGCGGGTCCTGGAGGCACTTCATCTGGAGGTGTCGGAGATCTGTTTCACATGCGATGAGACGGGAAATTGGGTTTCATCCTCAACATACTGTATGTGAAAAAGTCGATCACAGACTGAAGCGGTCATACTAACGGTCAGATTTTAGAAGAACTCTAAGGACAATGGTGCTTAGTGGCTTGTGTAGTATGATGTGGTGTCAGATGAGCCTTTATAAACACAACAGCAGTGCTTAGGCCCTTATCCAGAGCGACTTGCAATTTATCTCATTTTTTCATACAGTAATTGAGGGTTAAGGGCCTTGCTCAGGAGCCCAGCAGTGGCACCTGAGTCCAACACCTTAACCACTAAGCTACCAAATCCCCATAAATGACAAATGTACAGGATCCAGGTTAGATTAAAAACTGGAGAAAGAGATCAAATCTTTACATTGGTCATGTCTAAGCATCCTGAGCATGAGAAAGTGCTGATATACTGAGCCTGCTGCTGTATTATTAACATGTTATTACCATGTTATTACAGTTCAGGAACAAATACAAGAAACATTCTCCAGACACCTGAAGACCAATTCCTGAGCCTGGTACTGTCTTATTACAGTGATATTTACATGCTAGTACAGTTCAGGATAAAAAAAAAAAACAGGAACCATGCTCCAAACAACTGAACACCAATTCCTGTGCCTAGTACTTTGTTTTTAGTACTGTGTTATTACCATGTTATTACAGTTCAGGATCAAAAACAAGAACCATGCTCTGAACAACTGAAGATCAATTCCTGTGCCTGGTACTGTGTTATTAGTACTGTTATTAACATGTTATTACAGTTTAAGATCAAATACAGGAACCATGCTTCAGACACCTGAAGACCAATTCCTGAACCTAGTACTGTTTAATAAAGATGTTATTACAGTAGTATTACCATATTATTGCAGTTCAGGTTCAAAAACAAGAACCACGCTCCAAAAAAACTGAAAACCAATTCCTGAGCCTAGTACTGTGTTATTAGCATGTTATTACAGTTCAGGATCAAAAACAGGGACCATACTTCAAACAACTGGAGACCAATCCCTGTGCCTAGTAATGTTATTAGTAGTGTGTTATTAACATGTTATTACAGTTCTGAATCAAAAACAGGAACCACACCACAGACAACTGAAGACCAGTTCCTGAGACTGATATTGTGTTAATAACATGTTATTACAGTGTTATTACCATGTTAGTACAGTTCAGGATCAAAAATAGGAACCACGTGCCAAACAACTGAAGACCAATTCCTGAGCCTAATTGTTGTTAGACCTGAACCAATTCCTGAGCCTGATACTGTGTTATTAACATGTTACTACAGTGTTATTACCATGTTATTGCAGTTCAGGAGCCAAAAACAGGAACCACGCTCCAAACTGGAAGTCCATTTAAGGAATTTGACGTCAGAAATAAATACACACCCCAGACACGCAACAACTTCATCAGACGCTTTATTTCCCACATCTGATTTCATGCCAAAGCAGGAATTTTTTCCTCTGCTTTTCCATGCAATTTCTTTCCCTGTAGCACACACACACACACACACACACACACTCAACTCGTTTCAATTTTCTCGTTCTGCTCTACTCCTACATTTCTTCTCTCTGTCTCTCTCTCTCTCTCTCTCTCTCGTTGTTTTCGTGTCACTGCTCTCTCGTCTCTCCGTCATTGTCTCGTTCTCCTCGCTCTGACACACTTTTTCCCCCTCACACGCTACAAGAAAGTCACACACTTCACATGGTTAGGATCTCGTGTTTCTGATGTGAAATGTAAAAGACACACATGTGGGTTTTAGACACGACACGTCACATATTGTTTCACACGTTTTTTCCCAGATAAGCGTGCAAGCAGTGCATGTGTTTGTGTCGTCTTTTTTCTTACAGGAGTCATTTATTTTAATAAAAATAAATACATATAATGCAAAATGAAATGAGTTGTGCACATGACTGTAGAAGATTAGTTCACATGTAAATTTTGATTCATTATTGATTCATTAAAGTTCACATTCAATTATTAAATGAGTCATTTATTCTCATGAATAAAATAAAAACATGATTTATTCATATTCATAAGTGATTTTCTTTTAAAAACATGATTCCTTTGTGTTCACATGATTTAAAAAAAAATGATTAATTTTTATGTTCTCATGTGATTTTTTAGAAAACACATTTATTATTGTTCATGTGTGATTTATTTATTTATTTATTTATTTATTTAAAAAAAAACAAGATTCATTTACATTCATCATGATTTTCTAAAAACAACAAAAATACACAATTCCTGTCCACATAGAATAAAAAAAAGTTTAATTTTTATTTATGTCCATGTGTGATTTATTTATGTATTGTTTTAAGAAAACATTATTAGTACATATCCAATTTTATTTTTTAAAAACATTAATTTTATTAAAAAAAAAAGAAAATCATCTATGCCTGCATACATTTTTTTCTTTAAATATTAAATATATATTTAATTAATTTAATTTAATTTAAATATTAATTGATCATTTCTACATGATTTTCTACACAAATCACTCTGGTTCAGATTAACAATTAATTTATTTTCAATATAATTAAAAAAAAACTTTTTTTTTAAAGATTCTTATTTTTTACTACATCAATTTAAAAAAAAACAAAAACAAAAACATGACTTATCACATATTATTCACAATATCACGCATATACTTGAAGTTAAAGGTGCTATTTCAGGGGTGTAAAATGTTTACGTGATCGAAGCCTCAAAACCTCAACTGAATGTTTGCACAAAAAACTTTTTATGCCTTAAAAACTGCATACAAATGCACTTTATTATATAAAATTTAATCCATTATTAATCCAAAATTTAAAGTCATTCTATATTCATATCACTGCATAAAATCAGTCATTGTATCATTTTCCTATACTGTTTTTATTATTATTATTATTATTATTATTTATTTAAATTTTATTTATCTATTCTTAAATTATATTTGTACATTCTTCTGGTCAATTCCATTTTAACTTATTTTATTTCCTCATTTTACTGTATTTCATTTACATTTTTTTAAATCTCAATTTTCTGACCCATTCTTCTCGTCCTCCTCTCGCATGATCTGCCTTTGTTGACTTCTCATCCGCTCTGACTCTCCACATTTCGAAGGTCTGATTCCGGCTGCTATTTATTTGCATCTGCCATTATGACAAGTGTAATCAGTCCTGAGGATTCACTCGAGTGTGCTAGCGCAGAAATCGACAAGCCGCCGCTTCCTCCCTGGCCCAGATGGGGCACGGCCATTTTCTTTTTCTCTCCCCCTATCACCGGTTCCATACCACGGCGCCCGCCACATCTGTTATGCAGCACACGGCATCTCCTCACTAATTTGTTTGTCAGTACATATTGAAAGGCCGATCTGTCATTCTTCCATGCTTTGGTTGCGCTGTGATGTTTGCAGACATGGCTAGTCATAAGTTGCAGCCCGACGTTCGCCTGGGACTCGGCAGGCGAGAATAGCCAGGAAATAAAAGACAGGCGGGAGTGTGGAGAAAAAGAAACATTCACAGAGAGAGAAATATGAAAGCTGCTTTATTAACACGGTCTCTATGGCGAAAACCAGCCGAGCCGACGTTTTCGAACGGTCGTCCGTTTCGATTCCAAAGAGCAGAGAGCAAGAAAGAGGAGGTGCGAGATGCTGCTCACAAAACCGGGTTCAAGGACGAGACGGATTTTTATAACAGATCACATAATAAAGAAGATTCTCCTTTTTTAAACCTTCTTCCTGTCAAAAAACAGGACTTTACCTCAATTCAGCCAGAATACTTTACATGAGAAAATATTAACACTCTGTGTGTGTGTGTGTGTGTATCTACTGATAGAGACTTTAAAAGGTTGTTTACTCAGTTCTCTCTCTCTCTCTCTTTCTCTCTCTCTCTCTCTCTCTCCCTCCTGTTCCTCATTCCTTCTTCAAATCCCACAGCAAATTTGGTCCTAAATGCGAACTGACAGCTCATAATATCCCGTTCCCAACTCCACTCAGCGCTCTAAGTGTGATTCAGAGTCAATTAAAGAAGTATTTGATGTTGATATGCCAGGACTATGAATGGCCAGGCAGGTCTGTATTCACACTCGTCCACACACACAGCTGGGAAAAGAGACTTAAGGCTTAAAAGAGATCAATAAACCTAAGAATATAAATGGCATTTAAATAGACGTGAATTGTTTTCATTTCCGTCCGGATCTTGGAGTGGGTTTTTAAAAGTACGGGGTATGTGTGAAATCTCTACGTCTCTTTCGGTTTATGCCTTGTTGATGTTATGAACTGTTTACTGATGGAGATTCGAGGGCAAAACTTGAGCCGTCTTTATGGTTTCTAAGTGATACCATCCACAACAAACTACAACAATGTGTGTGTATTCATGACACACACCTCTAATTAAGACAAGACAAGAAGCCTTTATTATCATAAATCCCAGCTGAGGTAGTTGGGGTCAGAGTGCAGGGGTAGTGCCCCTGGAGCAGAGAGTGTTAAGGGCCTCGCTCAACTGCCCGACAGTGGAGTTTGATGGTCCACCAATCAACAACCCAGGGCCTTAACCACTTGAGCTACCACTGCCCAGGCTATTCCAAGTTGTAACACTTCAAGGGGGTGAATATTTATTCAAGGCACTCTAAGAGATGAAAATACATAGTAAATGTTTATTTTTAGTCCGTGCAAAACTTACAGTGGTAGTTCAAGTGGTTAAGGTTCGAGGTTGTTGAGACGGTCTATGTTCAAGCCCCAGCACCACCGAGCTGCCACTGTTGGGCCCCTGAACAAGGCCCTTAACCCTCCCATGTTCTAGGGGTGCTGCATCATGCATCAGCTGCCCCTGTGCTCTGACCCTTACCTCCAAAAAGCTTAAAAAAAATAAGCAGAATGGAGGAATTTGTAGAGCAAAGTGGAAGCTAACTTCCAGAATGGAAAGGAAGATATTAATATAAGATTAAAAGCAACACAAAAGGTTCCAGAGACCAATTCATTTAGTTTCAGCAGAACATGAAGAGGAGTCTCTCTCTCTCTCTCTCTCTCTCTCTCTCTGTGAATGTTTTCTCCCATCCTATAACACCTCCACACCTGCATTACTTTATATTCAGTGAAAATAGCAACAGCAAAACAGGACACAGAGAGGTCAGAGATCATTCTAAACAACCTTGTTACCTGACAAATGAATGGGCAGTTCCTTCCGCGACCTGTCTGTTAACCCTGTGCAGCTCAATATATCCATGATTTCTACACACATCCATGTCATTTCTCAAAACTAAACTTTAAAAACGTTTGATGAACCTTAACAGGATGATCGTGACTCGGTCAGACGAGATGACCTCAGCTGCTCATTATATGGGCTTGTGATATAGGCCTGGAGCCTTACAACCTGGAGGTCATCTGTACATAAGTGTGTGTAGGCATGAGTAATGCAAATAATGAGATCGTGCGATTTGTACAGATGTGCTGCAGAGATTTGAGATCATCGATTCTGATGAACACAAGAGAGGCGAGGCAAAACACGCAATATAGGAAGCAAAAAAAGACAAGAAGAGCAACAAAAAACGCCTGCAAATCGCAGTTCCAGTTACTGTCACCGAGCCGCGCCGATTCCGAGGGGGCTGTTTGTTACCAGAAATTAAATTACACAAATTTCCTTGTTTGCTGCAATAATGCCATTCCGCTGATTGCCACACCTGGGTAAAATATGCAAATGTGCCGCCTCCGCATAATGCATGGCAATGAGTAATGATCATCATCCTGTGATACTGGGTCCATAATCATTGTGCGCTGTTTCATAAGCAGCCATTCAATTTCACAGTAATGATGTAGTGCACAAGTGGGGGCAGTTTCAATCCTGGCATCTGGAACTCGTAGAAGAGCGGCAATTTGTACGCCGTGTAAAATGGTACAGTACGCTGTGAGTCTTGGGAAAATGTGGAATTTGGGAAAACCCTGTCACATAGAGCAACTGATATTTTGTTATATTATTGTGAAAACTAAATATTTTCCTGAACTGAGATTCTCTTTTGCAGGAGTCTCAGACAGTAGCAAAGTTCTAGCATTTCATACTTGGGATGAAAAAAGTGAAAATGGAGAAATATTAATTCATACATAGCTATAAAACTTTTATAAACCCACCTTGCATATTAATATTTACAATCTTTGCATTTTGATGATTAAATCTTTAACATTTTTGGTTGAAAGTTTCCCACAGTGATAGTAGTGCCAGTGGGATGTAGCCCTCGCTTCAACCCGAATTAAAGAGAACGATGCAGCGGAGCTTTAGCCCTTTAGTCTCTCAAGCTCTTCAACTTTCATGCTAATAAGGACGTCGTCATCATGTCAGTTCGTTAACTAGCCGAGCCTCTAGCGCAACTGCTTTCGTTGGTTGTATTCTGGGATTTAGGAAACTTTCTGATTGGCAGTTTAGTCTGGAACAGAGCACGGTGCACATGAGTAATTAGTAGTGTGGAAGCCGTCATGCCCAGTGTGAGAGGCACTCTAGTCTCCATTATTTCTACTCTGAGTTAGAGATGGAAGAAGGTGATTCTCTGGTGAAATGCTCTCTTTATTAATAGAAAACAGCAAGACATGGTAGAGATTTTTTTCTAGCAGAAGATATCCACTAAACTCCACACTGCTGAAGAAAGGAGATTATTTATATTTACATTATTTACTGTCCAGTGTCACTCAAATGAGGATGAGGTTCCCTTCTGAGTCGGGTTCCTCTCAAGGTTTCCTCCTCAAATCATCTCAGGGATGATTCCTCACCATCTTCACCTAAGGCTTGTTCATTAGCGATAAATGTTAGGGATAAATAGTAACTTTATCATTTTTTCCCCATGTTTCTATACTTCTGCTTTGAGACAATGTCCATTATTAAAAGGCGCCATACAAATAAACTGAATTGAAACGAAAAATACAGCAACGATGAGCAACAAATCACTTGACAAATATTTCAGTATAAACACGAGTAATAATGTGTTGTTTTAATTTTTTAATCAGTGTAAACAAGTTAATGAAGTTCTGGCTGTGAGTCTGATATAAAATGAGTCAGGGCTCTGTTGGCTTTCAGTGTGTTTTTTCCCTCTGTTGGATAACCTTACGCAGAATTTTACTGGTTGAAGATCAATTTTAGCTGCTTATGAACAAGCATTTGGAGCATCTCAGAGAGCAGAAATGAATTTGGCACCAGGGGATGTGGTAGATTAGTGGTTAAGGGGTTGGACTAATAATTGGAACTTTGAATCTCAGGTCCACTGAGATGCCACTGCAGGGCTCCCGAGTAAGGCCCTTAACCCTCAATTGCTCAGTTGTATAAAATGAGATAAATTGTAAGTCACTCTGGATAAGAGCGTCTGCTAAATGACAGAAAAGTAAATATCAGCATTTACTACTATCATCTTTTTGAATAAAATACTAACCTTTTTCTTGTTAACTTTCCTAGGAATATATTGCCCCTAGTAGTCTAGGGAAAAACAGTAATACTAATGAAACGTATTGAGTGTCTACTTTTAAATGAGCTTCATATAAACCACCAATGTGGAGTGGAACATGACAAAGACATTCAACACTGAACACGGACACAAACAAAGCAGGAGGAAATTTGGCCGAAATACACTACCAGTCAAAAGTTTGGACACACCTTCTAATTCCATGGTCTTTCCTGATGTTTATTTCTTTCTACATTGTAAAACAATGCTGAAGGCGGCCGAAATACACAATAATGTCCTTGGAACAGTTGATATTGAGATGTCTGCTACTGATGCTCTGTAAAGCCTTCATAACGCCTCTAATCTGAGGTGCTGTTAATTGGTGATTTCTGAGGCTGGTCACTCTAAATGAACTTCTCCTCTGCAGCAGAGGTAAGTTTTGGTCTTGCTTTACTGGGATGGTCTTCATGTGAGCCAGTTTCATCATGGTGCTTGATGGGTTTTGCAAATGCACTTGACAATACTGTTCTTGCAAGAACTATTCCAGAACACCTGACCTCCGTGTCTTAAAATAACAACTGACTGTTGTTTGTTGTCGTTACATATGGATTACTTAAGTCCATGTGTGTTATTTCATAGTTTTGAAATCTCCAGTATTGTTCTAGAATGTAGAAAATAAATCCCTAAACAAAAAACATTGAATTAAAAGGTGTGTCCAAACTTTTGACTGGTAGTGTACACAAAATATATACAGTTTCTTCCTGTTAAAGGTGTTTTGATGCAGAAAAGCATAGCTGTGACGTCTAACTGGTTTTCCTAGACTGCCACACTTCCACACTTTCCATCACGCCCGTGACCCAGTTCTCAATCCGTGCTTCAGGGGAGACGGGAACGTCTAATTTGACAGAAATGGTGTGTAATTCATGCTGCGTAATGAAAAAACCTCATTAAATTTAATAAGTCAAGCAGTGTCCAGAGGCTTCACACGCTGCCAGTGCTACACTTTTACTCATGTATTTCTGTCTATAAAGCCCGGTAATAAATTCTCCATTAGACACTGTACGATCATTTTCCTCTAATGTTGCCGCTGCTTGAGAACTGTAAGAAGTCTGCAGTTTCACCTTCCACACTTGTGATAAAGTTCAGGGCTTTTATTCCAGACGTTTTTTTGTGATGAACGCAGCAGGGTCGTGTCTTAACAAGGCCCGTATTCCCTATCTCATACGCCCTCATTAGTCTGAGCGCCGGGCTGAAGGAGGGAATACCCGGTGTGGCCTTGAGGTGTGGCGTTTTAACAGATGACTTCACGCCGGTGAGAAAGGGGCATGTGGGGTGTTCTTAGTTTTTCCTCCTGAACCCAATGATTCCAATTTTGGTGTCACTGAAAGCAGCGATTCATCACCGGCTGTATTACTTAGTGCGGCAGGAGGAGGAGGCCATTTATCTCCATCTCTGCCAGGCTGGAAAGAGCAGGGACTGAGGGACCGAGCATGGTTAGAGTCTCAAGAACACACAGGAGCTGCAAGACAGTATAAATATACAGTAACATCCAGAGGAATACAACAATGAGGAAGATTTCATCCGTTCTGAAAAAAAAATTGTGCAGTTTTACTGCACACTACTACTATTATAATTGGATTCTCTTTTAATACCACGAGTTAGTGTTTGTTTTTATTTATATAATAAACATCAGCTAGTTGGTTAGAGGTTAAGACATTACAGAAATTTAGAGTTTAGCCATATAGCATTTATAATACCTGACCCTTTCCTACCAGGAGACACCTGACAACCCCCTGAAAACTAAATCCACCCCGTGGAAAAAGTTTCCTTCTGTTAGCAATTTCTTTGACACAATGCTGACTCGATCTAATTGAACATTTAACCTGTAAACTTGCACACCGATGTTTTGTGAGTCAAGAAGGCAGGCTTACTGTTCCTTGATGCAAATCTGGAAAACAAAATTAATATCCTACAAAATTACACCAGCTAAAACTAACCGATTGACAGATCAGTTGGACTACATGATTCTCAAATCTCATTGAATTAGTTAAGGTTAACAGAAGAAGTTATCTTGTTATCTTGATATGTCACACTGTACATTCCTAAACTCTGGATTAACCACCTTCGCATTTACATATTTGCAGGTACGGCCGCTTTAAATAACGACATGTCTCACGCTTTCACATGAGTGAGAACTCCTGAGAATTCTGTGTACGAGTGTGCTGTCTGAGAAAAGTCCTTGGACCCCGTGAATTGCTGCTTGCAGGTATATTTCTCCTTATTATTACTATATATTTTTTTCCTAAGTGCTAAACTCAATCCAGATCTTAGCCTTTCACACCTTTTTCTCATTCCTCAGTACGAACAAGTCATTTCTACACTAGACCACATGATTAGCATGAGGAATGTGATCCAAAGCAATAAGCTTTTCACACATTTCATGGTCTGGCTTGAAGTGAAATTGTTATTCTCACCACCATTGTGCTCTCACCCTCCTTTGAAATATGTTCCTCTGAAGCGATAACTGTGCTTAATTAAATTAGGAAAAAAAAGGGACAATATTAGCGCCCCGCTGCGTGCGTGCTGGTTGACGGTCTCAGACGAGTCTCGGAGGTGAGATCGGTGTGCCTCTAGGGCAGGTCCGTGACACACAGGATGCGAGTGTGTAAATGAGTGTGTGTGTGTGTGGACAGGAGGCGTCTGTAGGATGCTAAACAATTTCACGCGTCCCAGGGGAGCAGAGCTGGTGAAGCTAGTGAAGGTGTGTGTGTGACTTTATGGCCCCTTCAAGCACTTCAATTAGCATTTGGTTTCACTTTGCCGCGCTCTGTACCAGGCCACGGCAGAAGGCTTGAAAAACTACACACACACACACACACACACACAAACACAAGCTACAGTGTTTGGAGCATGCTCCATCTCGGGAGGGAGGGTCGACCCAGTTTCTCAGAGTCAGCGGTTCAGACTTCAGACTCAGGTGAACACTTCAATTAGCCTTAAAGTGTCAAGTGTTTGACCAGTGTACCAATCCAATCTGAACATTTTTATTTTTTTTAGTAACACAAAAGAGCGCAAGAACACAAAAGTCTGCCCTCAATATGGACAGGTCAGAGTGAGGGGAGGAAAAAAACCCCAAAACATTAGCATTAGCTTTTAAACCATAAACTAATCTGTGATGGATAATACATTGGGTGAGTAAAGGATAGAAGACTTGGGGGAGCGCTGTAGAAGTTCTTTGTGTTTCTATGTGACTCTCTTCTCTCTCACACTTTCTCTTGCGTACTCTCTCTCTCTCTCTCTCTCTCTCTCTCTCACGCACTCTCTCTCATGCAGTCGCACTCTCTTTCTTGTGTACACCCTCTCTTGTGCAGTCACACTCACTCTCGAGCGCACTCTCTCTCACACACAGTCGCACTCTCTCTCTCTCTCTCTCTCTCTCTCACACACATTCTTTCTTGTGCAGTCGCAAAGCACTCTCTCTCATTCAATCGCACTCTCTCCCTCGTACACTCTCTCATTAAGTCACACTCTCTTTCTTTAGCACACTCTCTCTCATTCAATCACACTCTGTCCCTCGTACACTCTCTCATTAAGTCGCACTCTCTTTCTTTAGCACACTCTCTCTCATTCAATCGCACTCTCTCCCTCGTACACTCTCTCATTAAGTCACACTCTCTTTCTTTAGCACACTCTCTCATTCAATCGCACTCTCTCCCTCGTACACCCTCTCATTAAGTCACACTCTCTTTCTTTAGCACACTCTCTCTCATTCAATCACACTCTGTCCCTCGTACACTCTCTCATTAAGTCGCACTCTCTTTCTTTAGCACACTCTCTCTCATTCAATCGCACTCTCTCCCTCGTACACTCTCTCATTAAGTCACACTCTCTTTCTTTAGCACACTCTCTCATTCAATCGCACTCTCTCCCTCATACACCCTCTCATTAAGTCACACTCTCTTTCTTTAGCACACTCTCTCTCATTCAATCGCACTCTCTCCCTCGTACACCCTCTCATTAAGTCACACTCTCTTTCTTTAGCACACTCTCTCTCATTCAATCGCACTCTCTCCCTCGTACACCCTCTCATTAAGTCACACTCTCTTTCTTTAGCACACTCTCTCTCATTCAATCGCACTCTCTCCCTCGTACACTCTCTCATTAAGTCACACTCTCTTTCTTTAGCACACTCTCTCTCATTCAATCGCACTCTCTCCCTCATACACCCTCTCATTAAGTCACACTCTCTTTCTTTAGCACACTCTCTCTCATTCAATCGCACTCTCTCCCTCATACACCCTCTCATTAAGTCACACTCTCTTTCTTTAGCACACTCTCTCTCATTCAATCGCACTCTCTCCCTCGTACACTCTCTCATTAAGTCACACTCTCTTTCTTTAGCACACTCTCTCTCATTCAATCGCACTCTCTCCCTCATACACCCTCTCATTAAGTCACACTCTCTTTCTTTAGCACACTCTCTCTCATTCAATCGCACTCTCTCCCTCATACACCCTCTCATTAAGTCACACTCTCTTTCTTTATCACACTCTCTCTCATTCAATCGCACTCTCTCCCTCGTACACTCTCTCATTAAGTCGCACTCTTTCTTTAGCACACTCTCTCTCATTCAATCGCACTCTCTCCCTCATACACCCTCTCATTAAGTCACACTCTCTTTCTTTAGCACACTCTCTCTCATTCAATCGCACTCTCTCCCTCGTACACTCTCTCATTAAGTCACACTCTCTTTCTTTAGCACACTCTCTCTCATTCAATCGCACTCTCTCCCTCGTACACTCTCTCATTAAGTCACACTCTCTTTCTTTAGCACACTCTCTCTCATTCAATCGCACTCTCTCCCTCGTACACTCTCTCATTAAGTCACACTCTCTTTCTTTAGCACACTCTCTCTCATTCAATCGCACTCTCTCCCTCGTACACTCTCTCATTAAGTCACACTCTCTTTCTTTAGCACACTCTCTCTCATTCAATCGCACTCTCTCCCTCGTACACTCTCTCATTAAGTCACACTCTCTTTCTTTAGCACACTCTCTCTCATTCAATCGCACTCTCTCCCTCATACACCCTCTCATTAAGTCACATTCTCTTTCTTTAGCACACTCTCTCTCATTCAATCGCACTCTCTCCCTCGTACACCCTCTCATTAAGTCACATTCTCTTTCTTTAGCACACTCTCTCTCATTCAATCGCACTCTCTCCCTCATACACTCTCTCATTAAGTCACATTCTCTTTCTTTAGCACACTCTCTCATTCAATCGCACTCTCTCCCTCATACACTCTCTCATTAAGTCACATTCTCTTTCTTTAGCACACTCTCTCATTCAATCGCACTCTCTCCCTCATACACCCTCTCATTAAGTCACACTCTCTTTCTTTAGCACACTCTCTCTCATTCAATCGCACTCTCTCCCTCGTACACCCTCTCATTAAGTCACACTCTCTTTCTTTAGCACACTCTCTCTCATTCAATCGCACTCTCTCCCTCGTACACCCTCTCATTAAGTCACACTCTCTTTCTTTAGCACACTCTCTCTCATTCAATCGCACTCTCTCCCTCGTACACTCTCTCATTAAGTCACACTCTCTTTCTTTAGCACACTCTCTCTCATTCAATCGCACTCTCTCCCTCATACACCCTCTCATTAAGTCACACTCTCTTTCTTTAGCACACTCTCTCTCATTCAATCGCACTCTCTCCCTCATACACCCTCTCATTAAGTCACACTCTCTTTCTTTAGCACACTCTCTCTCATTCAATCGCACTCTCTCCCTCGTACACTCTCTCATTAAGTCACACTCTCTTTCTTTAGCACACTCTCTCTCATTCAATCGCACTCTCTCCCTCGTACACCCTCTCATTAAGTCACACTCTCTTTCTTTAGCACACTCTCTCTCATGCAGTCAAACTCTCATCCATTGAGCATGCTCTTGTGCACTTGTTCTCTCTCCCATGTGCACTCTATCGTTCATGCAGACACGCACTCTCTCGCACATGCACTCTCTCTCACACGCACTCTCTCACACGCACCCCCTCACACGCACTCTCTCTCCCACGCACTCTCTTTCTCACATGAACTCTCTCTCACACAGAAAGTAAATCCTGAGAACTTTCTGGAACTTTCCTTCATTCCTTCTTTCCTTCCTTCATTGCTTGCTTGAATTATGAGACTATGATTTAAACGTGCCTAAAGGTTCCTGTATTGGACTCATAGTGGTAGACTCCATATTTTATGGACATATTTAAAACAACATTTATGCCAGACCCACAATCACATAATCCCACTAAAGCTCACGCAGCACCTGAACCCGACTGCATCCATATCATGACTATCACACTTCACACTGAAAGTCTTTCACAACAAGTCGACTTGTTTGGGGTTGCAAAAAAAAAAAAAAAAAGTAATTAAGCCAACTGAAGACGGTGCTCGAGAACCAGAAATGCTATCAGTGTTTCCCAGCATGGCGGGCGATGCCCATGGCTTCTCAGCCGAGTATGAGCTGACTGATAAAGCAGACGAGGCCTCCACTGTGTCGAACTCCCGACACCATGCTGCTCCTCATTAACCTCCGCACAGATAAGCCTGTTTTAACCACATGTTTGGACGGCCCTGCGCTCGGCGCCTCTACACGCAGTGGGAAAAAAAACCCGACGCATTTTTAAAAAAATAACATCGTATTTTTTCTTCCGACCCTGCTGACTACTCGAGCGATCAACATTTCAATTGCTCCTTTAATTCGTGAACGAGCATCCTGGGCCCGGCGCTCAGACTAACAAGGTTAAAAGGGTGCAGATGGGGTCTAATGGGATTCAGGATCATTCTGGAAGTAATTGTTAACATGGTGTTAGCGCTTGCTGTCTCGCGCTTTCTCTCCTGCCCCCCGTGGTGGCAAAGCATATGCTCGTTAGTGGAGAAGCTCAGGTAGAAGGACACTAATTTTCTGAGCGGTGGGTGTTAGTGGCAGAGTTCCAGCTGTGAGAGAGAGAGAGAGAGAGAGAGAGAGAGAGAGAGAGCACTGGCGCTGAGCAAACACACCGTTTATCAGAGGTAGCAGTCAGACGTGCTGAGAGAGAGTAAATATTAACTGCCTCTGTGTAGAGATAATTGGCAGGAAGTCATTATTTACGCACTTATGTTAGTGTTTTAATGGCAGGATCAGATGGGACGCAGGGACCTTACAGAATAAACACAGACTCAGCACAAGCAGGACACACACACACACACAAATACACATGCAGACACACATAGACACACAGATACACACAGACACACTCACAGACACAGATACACACACAGATAGACACACAGACACGCACACAGATACACACAGACAGACACACAGATACACACAGACAGACACACAGACAGACACACAGATACACACGCATATGTATACACATACAGACACGTGCACAGACACTCTCACAGACATGCACACACAGATACGCACGCAGACACACGCACACAGATACATTCACACAGACATGCTCACAGATACACACACACAGATACACACACAAGCAAATACACATGCAGTAACACACACATAGATACAAACACACAGACACGCTCACAGACATGCACACACAGACATACACACACAAACAAGCTTACAGACACGTGTACAGACACACACACAGACTCCAGCACAGGCACCCACACACACGCGCACACACACACACAAACAAGCTCACAGACATGTGTACAGACACACACATAGACTCCAGCACAGACACACACACACACACACAAACAAGCTCACAGACATGTGTACAGACACACACACAGACTCCAGCACAGACACCCACACATGTGCACACAGACACACACACACACACACACACAGACACACTGCATGCAGGTGCAGATAAACACACACACAAACAGAAAGTGCACACACATGTAAATGCACACACACACAAAACTAAAATCGGACAAAAAGGTTGATAAAAATGATTAATTATTATGAATTAATGTTTTAAGGTATTTATCTGAAAGAGGGACATATGCTGTTGTGACGTGAAGGACACTTTGCTTGTGGTTAAAATGTCTTTCATCTTAACTTCAGTGAATATTTGTAAATGTAATATCAGCAACACCACAGTGGAGGAATCCCCATTACATAATACCACTAATTAGTCCAAGTCTAGAGAGGAAAAAAAAAAAGAAACTCAAGCATTTTTGCACAAATGGTAAACTTCTGACATGCTATTCTGCCTCTCTCTCTCTCTCTCTCTCTCTCTCTCTCACCTTCCTTCTCTGCCTCACTCTCTCTCTCCGGTTCTCTCTCTCTCACCTCCCTTCTGTCGCTCACTCTCTCCCTCAAACTTTCTGCCTCTCTCTCTCTCTATCTCCGTCTGGGTGAAATGGAGAACAAGCCTGCGGAAAGATATCACCTGTTCATGTATTTGGAGACAGAAGACGCACAAGTGGAAGGAACAGCTGGGCTTTCCAACAAATCAGTGATCAAATTCAAGTAAACAAAGAATTACAATCAGAAAAAAAAACAAACATCAACTGGAAGGAAGTTTGCAAAGGCTTCTGCTGATACTGCAGTACAAATATACTGGAGTATACAAAAAGTTTACCTAAAAAGCATTCGCTTAAAATTGATCCTAATAAAGCATGATCCCAATTTTTTACACTTAAGTCACTAAGTCAGCCTCCTGGTAGTCCAGTGGCAGAATCCTGCGCGCTCATTGCCATGGCCTGGGTTCAATTCCTGAGCAGGGTGCTGACCCAGCCATTGAAGAGTTAACTCTCAGTGCCGGTCCCAAGCCTGGATTAAATAGGAGGGTTGTGTCAGGAAGGGCATCCGGTGTAAAACTTACTAAATAGAAACATGTGTACCAAATGATCTGCTACGGTGACACTTCCTGTGTACTTTGGTATTTTACTTAATGTTCATCCAAGATTCAATATAACGATACTAATCTTTACAAAAGAAAAGGCCTGGGTTGCAAATAACTACACACTATGTACTCTAGCATCTAGTGTATGAATATTAGAAGGGTCGTAACTATCCGTAGGAACACTATCCGTTATTTACTAACAAGAACCTTCTCCGTTTATGGTAAACGACGTCAAACACGCAATGTTGCTAGCTGTAATTATGTATTTTTCTTAAAAATGCTAAAAAAAATCACACAATGTGGATCATTTAAAAGACTTTGTAAGTCGTCTTGCTCACCGGAGTGCCTTTGGCCATCTTAAATTTTTTTTCTTATCTGACATCAGCGCCTGGTGGCCCCGCCCCTCTCCCTCTACATGAGCAAAGCTGCGAGTGTCGAGTGCATGAAGTGTCCAGCATTCACATTTTTTTTTGATTGAATAAGTGCATCATCTTTGTACTTGAAGGGCACTACTTCTTGTTAGTGTGAACACACAACTATTTATACTACACAATAGCCTACATGCTGTATTCCTGTGTGCCAATTCATACATAGTACTTCTAAACAGTAAAGGGTTTGAGGTCATTTTGAGCTCTTTTACTCATACTCTTCTCCAGAACTAACATCTGATACCACATTACAGTGCGCTTATATTGTGTGATGGCAATGTGAAACGACCAAGCTTTGTGAAAATACCAAGAGGAGAAACTTCATACAATACAAGTAACCTGATGAAATGTTTTATTCGTAAAACTCAGCGTGAGAAGTTCATTAACAGGAAATGCTGGCTAGGAAAGAAAAAAAAAATCTTAAGGCTATATGAGCGAGAGGAACGGCTCTTACCCGGTGTGCTCGTGACAATCGACCGCTATCATGATATGTAACACGTACAGCTTTTACAAACTGACAGGAAATCCGCTCTAGACGTTTGTAAGCCGGCGGAATCGAGAAGTCGCCAAGTAGCATAGACGTAACAGAGCTAAATAGAGATAAATATTTCATTTTAAAGACATATGACCAGGTTCCATGTGACTAAATTGCGAAACATTAACACAGTTAGTTTGTTTTTGTTCATCCACCATGATCTGAGAGTGTGTTTTTAGTAAAGCCCTAAGAAAAATCAAACCCTGAGCTAAGAATCAAACCCACAACACTGGGGTTTAGTAAGAGAGACAATACCACAACACTATTCTACCATTATACTGGGTTTTACATGGGTTGGCCTTGACATGGAATGCTTGGCTTGGGTCATTTCTTTGTAAGCAGCCATACAGTTTACATACGCTTCGTATTGGTAATATTTTTGGGTGGCTGGAACACATTATCTGCATTTACATTATTTCTTATGGGAAAATTAGTTTCACAATACACATTTTCGCCTTAAGAACTCACCTCCAGAACGAATTAAATGCGCACGCCGAGGTTCCACTGTATTTGGAAATATCTGAAATCTGACTGACCTCATATTCCTTTTTTTCCCCTACAGTGTACTAAAAGACATGTTCTTGTAATCTGCATACCGACTTAACAGCAAAAGAAAAAGAAATTAAGCTCCAACATCCAACATCCTGTACAATCATAACGCTAACAGTCTCATCATGAGAAACAAAAGAACAAGGCTGAGGTTTCAGACTGGAGGACAAAGACCAGACCAAGACAAGCACCTTAATCCTTTCCAGCAATAGAAGCTTCTCATTTAAACGTCTACTAGAACGGCTTCAGGGTTTCTTAACAAGTCTGTTTTTACATAATGAATATATATATAAGGGGACAGTAGAACAAAGCCATGAGTAAGCTGGTGTCCAGAGTGTTTTAGTCATCCTATAATGAGCATAAATACGATTCAGAATGTTCATTCAACCATCTCATTATCATCTGAACACCTTTATCACAATTCAATTATCAGGTTTCATTTAACAGCCTGCGTTATTTATTTATTTATTTATTTTTCAGGCAAAACAACTGTAACAGGAAGTTGGAGCATTGTGTCAGCTAATCATGTTGAATATGAGCTCACTGGTTAATCACTGTAACCTAAGGGAGATACCACTTGAAGCAGGGATCGAACCCGGATCTCCTGCACACAGTTCATCAGACCCATAAGCAGGATAAATTAAAACACTGCTTAATTTACCCAACTAACACTGGACAAATACGAAGTGAATAACAAAACGTAACGATAACATAGGACCGACCAACAAACAAAAAACAACAATGATTGACAAAGACAGATACTAAAGGGCTGGTATATATATAGGACAAAACATTAGCGTAAATAGGGAACAGGTGACAGGGTCAAAAAGTGGAACAATAGGAAGAGCTCATGGAGGGATGTGGTAGCTTCGTGGTTAATGTGTTGGATTACTAGATGGAAGGTTTGAATCCTAGGTCCACCAAGTTGCCGCTGCTGGACCCCTGAGCAAGGCCCTTAACCCTCAGTTGTATAAAAAAATGTAGATAAATTGTAAGCCAATCTGAATAAGGGAGTCTGCCAAATGCCGTGGGTGTGTTGTGAAAGTTCGGTCAACTACATGCCTTTAGCCGTTTGATTGTACACTGCAATGATATGTATAACTACAAAATTTGACCTTTGATCTCCTTGGTAGTGACATAAAAGCAGGCCAGAAAGCTTTTGTAAAAACCAAACCCGCTTTAAGCCGCAATGCTACACACACAAGCTCGAGTGCTCAGCTGGAAAATATCCGTCGCTTGGCAGCGGGTAGAAAGTTAGCAAGGCCCAGTCATTAAGCTCTGGTAAATACTCATGTGAGCTTTGGAGCCTGAAAGCAGAGCCTGGTGTGGAGCTCGCACTGCTGCCTGGCTCCATTTTGGAGCGCGCTGTGTTTGTGTTGAGATAGCAGTGGAAGGCAGGCCGATTTTTTCCCTGTCCTTGTGCCACGGATTTGAACATATGGGTAAAGCTTTGCAGATAAGACTGGCATTTACCTCTCTGCTTGGGATAGATAACATCCTGTTCATTACTCCAGCTGGGCTGGCTTCAATGCTTTCAGACGAACCTTTGCACCGAGACTGTGGCAGAACCCGTGTTCGGCTTGTTGGAAAAGCAGGATAAGACTAATTCTCTGTTCTTCAAGTGGGGTTATTTTTAGAAACCATTACCTCGGAAGCTCTTTAAGTGCAGCGTGTGTGCTTTGGGGCTAAAGTCCAATTTACTTTTCTATTTAATAGGTAAAACGTGACCTTGCAGTAAAAGTTAGTATGAATATGTTTGTAGTAAACACATTGTTAAGCCAAGTAATTATCCAATTATGTGGTACTTTAGCTTGTCCTGTTTTAGTTTGTTCTATAAACTAGTCAGTAATAAAATCTGGTGTAATTATTTAAGCTTATTCACGTGTACATGTTTATGAAGCTTGTAGAATCATGATACAATACCTTGGAAAAACCTTGGGCTCACGAGTATTACGTCAAAAAATTCTGCACAGTTAAGCAACAGAATAGAAAGAAATGCCTGATGTAAGTGAACTAAAAACACCAAAGAGTGCAGAAATACCTTGTTAGAAACATCACACAATAAAAAATGTGATTAATAACATGAGCAAACACCCAGAAGATGATGGACGTTGGAAAAAGAAATAGTTTAAAATTCCACCAAATTGGATGGATATTAGTGGACAGAAAAACTTAATATATTTTACATTGCATTTGTTAAGCATCATATAAAGTTGTCTGTAAATGGTTTCATAAGTTAAACTCTACATTAAATTACTCTGACTTGCTGACAAATTGCTGATTTTCTCTTGTGACTTTGTCGACGATGCAAAGTGATGAAAGAGCGTCTCATAAAAAACCTTCCAATTATGCAGCTCGGCCACTGAAGTGCATCAGCAAACACAACAAACATAAAGAATAACTCTTCTTCTTGCCATAGAACGCCATTACTTTCATCCTAAATAAATGCCTCTTCATATCAGTCTTCTGTTTGGAACTTATGAGTTTGATCAGAATGGCGTTGGCCCCTTTGTGGCTTTGGGTTCGGCCCCTTAGCTCCAATGAAAGGAACTCTTAATGCTTCAGCTTCATACCAAGACATTTTGGACAATTTCATTCTCCCAACTTTGTGGGAATAGTTTGGGGATGACCCCTTCCTGTTCCAACATGACTGTACACCAGTGCACAAAGCAAGGTCCATGAAGACCATGAGTGAGATTGGTCTGGAGGAACCTGACTGGCCTGCACAGAGTCCTGACCTCAAACCCATAGAACATCTTTGGGGATGAATTAGAGAGGAGACTGTGAGCCAGACATTCTGGTCCAACATCAATGGTTGACCTCACAAATGCGCTTCTAGTGAAATGGTCAAAAATTCCCATAAACACACTCCTAAACCTTGTGGAAAGCCTTCCCAGAAGAGTTGAAGCTGTTATAGCTACAAAGGGAGGACAACTTAGTATTAAATTCATGTGCATGTAAAGGCAGACCTCCCAGTTTTGGCCTGGCTCAAACTGTACATTTTGTTGGCTTCAAAAATCTTTTCAAACAAACTGTTTTCTTTTTTGTTGTTGTTGTTCTTTTAAATACTGTATGTTTTGTGAAAATGCTTTCTTGAAGAAGTTTAATAAGCGAGGTCAGTTACCAGTAAAATAAAGCTCAGGTCTGGAGAGTACTGTAGAAACACTACTATAGAAAAAGACCCTTCTAAAATCTTCCTAACTTAATACCTAAAAGTTACCAAAAGTCCAAACACTTAGATTTACATTTACAATGTTTTACTTGGCATAACCAAAAATGTGGCGCCTTTAAAATTTAATTGAATTCATTTGTATTAGTTTACAATGGACATTGTCACAAATCAGCTTTACAGTAATATAAAAAATCTGTAAAAAATGATAACATTTTAATTTATATTTATCCCTAATTATCAAGCCAGAGGTGACGATGGTGAGGAAAAACTCTCTGAGATGATATGAGGAAGAAACCTTGAGAGGAACCAGACTCCAAAGGGAACCTCATCCTCATCCTGATTATAAATCATTTCCCTTCTATAACTGTGCACTATACAGTCAAGCGCAATTCTGTAACCAGGAACTTAGAAGTATGAACATCAGCGTCGTTTCTGAATTAATTACAGACTAATATTTGAGTTCATTCCTGCCAAAGCCATTAAATGTTCAATGACAGACACCCTGAGCGCAAATCCGACTGTGGCAACAGCCGTCCAAACCCACCGCCACGGCTATTTTAAATAAAACCTAATAAAACAGCCATATCTAGACCTCCACTGCATCCATCATTACTGCACATGGTGTCTCGCCGCATGCAATATGGATTAAAATGTTGGACTGTGTGAAAGAACTTCAAGAAACGTTCACAGCACCTTGAATGATAAAGCTGCACTCTAATCATCAGTGATTGTGTGTGAGTGTGGTGGTGAAACTCCAACTCGCTGGAGCTCTAAAGCGTTCAGAACGTTGGAACATTGTTTGCAGAACAACATGTCAGATAGACGTGTACGCAGCCTTCAGCATCGCATACGGGTGATGTGTGGAGAGATAAAGTTGTAGGGATTTGGGACGACGGATTTGGCTGATAAGCCAAAAAAAAAAACCCTACTGTATCTATCTGTCATAGTTTCTCGGAAAAAAACACAAGAAAAAATGTATAGAACGGGAGACATACAAAAAAAAAGAGTAAATAAATCTCCAGTTAAATGTAATGCTTGTGCTAGATGATGGACTTGCGGGGTAAAAGCGAATAGGGAAGTCTTAATTGGGCTTTTAGCAGGAAGATAAATGACTAGTGTTTGCCTCAGGGAGTAAACTTGTTAAGGAATTAGAAAGACAAATGAGGAAATATGAGAGGAGAGTCATGATGTGTGTTCAGTTGAGTCTCGGAAAATTAAGTAAACAGCGATTCTGCCTTCTTACTAACTAACTAGCGACGAAGAGTTATTTCGTTTTATATCAAGGCAATGAGGAAATTGAACTTGAAGAAGGTTTTATTTTTTACCTATTGTATATGTTACAGCACACTGGGGTCAGAGCATGGGGTCAGTCATGATACACCACTGAATCCAGAAAAAAAAAATATATATATATATATATTTTTTGGGTTTGGATTTGTTATTTGTTCTTCGATTTATTTGTTTTTAGATTTGTTATTTGTTTTTCAATTTGTTGCTTTATTTTTGGATTTGTTATTATGTTTTTGGATTTGTTATTATATTTTCGGATTTGTTATTGTGTTTTTTTTTTTTTTTTTACTTTGTTTTTATATTTGTTATTTTATTTTTGGATTTGTTATTGTGTTTTCTGTTTTGTTATTTTGTTTTTTTTTTTTTTTACTTTGTTTTTATATTTGTTATTTTATTTTCTGATTTGTTATTGTGTTTTCTGTTTTGTTATTTTGTCTTTGGATTTGTTATTTTGTTTTCTTATTTATTATTTTGTTTTGGAATTTGTTATTGTTTTTTGGATTTGTTATTTTCTTTTCGGATTTAGTTTGCAATTTTCTCCCCATGCTTGGTGGGTTTCCTCTGGGTGCTCTGGTTTCCTCCCACAGTCCAAAGACATGCTTCTAGGCTGATTGGAGTCTCTCAATTGCCCGTAGTGTGTGATTGCGTGAGTGAATGAGTGTGTTTGTGCCCAGCGATGGGTTGGCACTCCGTCCAGGGTGTATCCTGCCTTGATGCCCGATGACGCCAGAGAGGCACAGGCTCCCCGTGACCCGAGGATAGATTGGATAAGCGGTACAGACAATGAAATGAAATGAATGTTATTTTGTTCTTAAATTTATTATTGTGTTTTTAATTTATTTGTGTTTTCTGATTATCATGCTTTACACTTCTCTGCCTCCCGATACCAGAAATGTAAATGTAAATGAATAAAAATAACTAAAAAACAAACTCTGCACTTTGCAGTTAATAGAAAGGAATCAACTCCTGTGAAGTAACTCGAGAGCTTTGATTCATTTCCCATAACAGCGCACCTTGTTGTGTTTTATTTCCCGACATGTTCGGTTCTCTTTCCCCCAAATTGAGTGGTATTAAAAAAAAGAGAACGGGTATCAGAGAGTAAAATGAGCGCTAATGTTCGATGCTGTTTAATGTCATTGATCCAGTGTGGGCTTTATTGTGAGAGGAGCTCTCACGAACACCTTGAAACTGTCACCTCTCGCTGTCTCAAAAGCAGACGGCTGAAATTGACTGCGTGTCTCCCTTGACAATATTATCTCTCAAGCACAGACAAATTGCCTCTTTTGTTTAAGGACATGAATACCGCCATAAAAACATTAAAGAAAATCCCATCACCCTCAAAAAAAAAAAAAAAAAAAATATTGTTGCAATAGAGTTTAGGAGGCTGTTGTACGGATGCTTCCCTTCTTCCTCCGTTTCTTACCTCCACCTTCCTTCCCTCCGGTTTCTCAGCTTGGGTTGAGATCAAGTGAAGGTTTTGTCGACCTTGTGCATGGCCTCCATCCTGATGGGCGAGCTAATTGCATAATTTGTTTTAGAATTAAAGCTTAATAGCGGCTGCTCCTCCATCTGCAGCCAAGCTCTCGCTTTCGCTCCCTTCTTCTTCTTTTCTTTTTTTTTTTTTTTTCCTCTGGCATTCGTAGAGGCTTTGGAAAATGACTCATCATTACACAGAGAGACAAGAAAATCCCACACTATTGAGGCTCATTGGTAAAGCCATTATGATTCAGCCTATGAGCACCTTTTCGGAGGGAGGAAAAAACCTTGCCTTTTAATGCTAATATTAGCAAGGTTAATAACCTCTCATTAATATGACTGGAAGCTACTCCAACCACTTAAACTGAAATATATCAAATTATCAATGATGGATGTAGAATTGCTATGTAACAAGAGCTCATAAACGATTGAACTAGAAATTAATATCATGTAAAAAACTGCGTCGCTTTGTAGTACCAAACACACCGGTCAGATTCCACACGTCTCTCACAGCTCTCACGTCAAGGCAATAACACCGGCTCCTCACTCCATCTAATAAACAAACGGAGTCTCAACATAAAAGCAAACAAACAGAGGCCAAATAATGTCTGGAGGGAAAGAGAGAGAGAGAGAGAGAGAAAGAGAGAGAGAGAGACGCTAGGAATAAAAAACGAGCCGGGATTCTGTCTATAGTATGAGCCAGCTGTCAATCAAGCAGGGTTTTTTATTCTTTATTGTCTGACATACAGCCCAACACACACACACACACACCCCTACGCACACACACACACACACACACCCCTACGCACACACACACACACACACACACACTCAATCACCCAGCTCCGGCCAGCTTTATAGTAATGTTTACTGTCATAGTTTATTATGCAATATTCATATTTTATTCCATTTTTATTTTCTTAATTGCGAGCACATACACTGAGCTGCCAGTTTATTACTTTTTACACCATTTTTACACCTAATAACCTGGCAACTTTGCATGACCTGTAACCGATTAACCAAAAATCAAACACCGTGCACAATCGTACAACTGACCACCGCTACACTGGCGTGCTGCTAAATTGACTGCAAAAGTTTTCACCCCCCTCTTAATGATGTAATTTATACCAATTAGAGCTTTAGGCTTGCTCATTAGGGGTAAATGTTAGAGATGCACTATATTGCCAAAAGATTTGGGACACATCTCTAGATCATTGAATTCAGGTGTTGTTTTTCAGGGGTTATGCTCGGCCCCTTAGTTCCAGTGAAAGGAACTCTTAATGCTTCAGCATACCAAGACATTTTGGACAATTTCATGTTCCCATCTAAGTGGGAACAGTTTGGGGATGACCCCTTCCTGTTCCAACATGACTGTACCACCAGTGCACAAACCAAGGTCCATAAAGACATGGATGAGTGAGTTCTTCTCGTCCAGCATCAGTGCCTGTCCTCACAAATGTGCTTCTAGTGGAATGGTCAAAAATTCCCATAAACATACTCCTTAACCTTGTGGAAAGCCTTCCCAGAAGAGATGAAGCTGTTATAGCTGTTAAGGGCGGGACAACTCCATATTACATTCATGTGCATGTAAAGGCAGGCGTCCCAAAACTTTTGGCAATATAGTGCAAATAATAACTTTTAGTATATTTTAATTTGAATAGAAAATAGAAAATATGGTGTTTGCTCCTGTTTTCTTGTGTCCATGTTGAACATTGAATGTCTTTGTCATGTTCCACTCCACAGTGGTGGTTTATATGAGGCTCATATGCAAGTAGACACTCAGGACTTTAAGAATTTGTAGACTAATTCCCTAGACTACTAGATGCGATATATTCATAGAAACTGTAGTCTGCTCTGTCAGATCGAACCGCTCTGACCATTCTCTGTTGCTCTCTCTCATCAACACGGCCACAGAACTGTCACTCACTGGTTGTTTTTTTTTTTTTTTTTCTTCTTACACCATTCTGAATAAACTCTAGGGACTGAAAATCCCAGGAGATCAGCAGTTATCGAAATACTCAAATCAGACCATCTGGTACCAACAATCACGCCATGGTTAAAGTCACTGAGATCACAATTTTCCCCCATTCTGATGGCTTATAAGAACAAAACTCAAAGCTGCAGGCCCCTTATGCATTCAATCGATCAATCGATACATAGAAAGATAGATAGATAGATAGATAGATAGATAGATAGATAGATAGATAGATAGATAAATCAATATTTTTCATTTATTATATATTCTTTGTAATATTATATTATATTATATTATATTATATTATATTATATTATATTATATTATATTATATTATATTATATTATATTATATTATATTATAACAATTAAAAACCAGAGAAATTTTTTGTTATTTTAGCATTTTACAATTTTAGAGTCCAATCAGCGTCTTCCACTGTTTCAGTGCTACATTTCAAAAAACAAAATAAAACAAAACAAATAAAAACAAAACATGGTTCTTGATACTTATTTAAATCTTTTAAATAGTTATTTTTAAATTACAAATAAATAAATGAATAAATAAATAAATAAATAAATAAATAAATAAATAAATAAATAAATAAATAAATAAATAAATAAATCAATAAAATGTATTTATTTATCATTGAAAATTATTATTTATTTATCACGGAAAATTATTTATTTATCATGTAAAATTTATTTCAGAAAAAAAAACATTTTGTTTTTAAGATTTTAACAGTTTAAAGATTTCAGTGCTATATTTAAAACAAAACAAAACACAATAAAACAAAAACCCTGCTTCTTAATACTTAAAAAATACCCACTGATGATCAATCCAATATCGGATCCTACACATCACTTCCTTTTTGTCTATTTCCCTTTTTGTTCATTCTCCACACTTCTACACCCAGCTTCCTGGCTGGTGTCCTGAAGTACAGCAACATTCACAAACCTTTCCAGCAAATAAACAAACATTTAAAGCCATGACCTTGCACAGGTTCGACTGTTACCATCCAGAAAGGTTCATATTTTCTTAAATCACATGACTTGACCTCAGTAGCCAATGATCTGTATCCTTGCATTTCTGATGCCACGAGTGTGATGTATCGCTGCTTGCACGGCGCCCGAGGCCACGGCTTTAATTAAAGTCCTCCACGACCGCACGAGCACAATTTCACAAACGCAATAGGCAAACAGCTCATAATGGCCCATGTCTTTTCTATTATTCGGTAAATAATGGCTGCATGTACAAGCTTTCAGCTGTCAGCGTTCCAATGTAACCTGAGGTTCTCTTTCCTATTATGAGCCATTGAGACATTTTGCGCTCGAACACAATTTTCTCAACTCTAAATGTTATTATTTTTCGACTCAGACATTTTATTAACTTCCTTAACACTCTGTTTTCTCATTTTTCAGTCACACCTTGACACCTACATGCTATTCAAGCTACCGCTTTCCATACTGGGTCCTTAAGAAAATAAAATAAATAAATAAAATAAGTCAGCATGCGTGATTCTGTTGATTAATTATAAATTCCATGGTTGCATCTGCTTTATAACCCTATCACAGATAGCATCTCCATCGCTAATTAAAACCCGAACTGTGTAATCACAGACCAAATCACTGCAACAAGCTGTTAAATATGGTGAGAATATGAAGTGCAGGGAGGAGCAGCCACAGAGCCTGGATCAGGAGACACGGATTCTAAACCATCAGAAGCTTGATTTGTAATAAAATACAGATTTTTGAGTATGCACCACGCTGTGCTCTGGGAAATCAGGATCTGTGGGAAAGCTGCCTGTGATCCAGATCTGCTGCACTTCAACATGGTACGAGAGAGAGAGCACAAGAGCATGTTACTAAAAAAAACTGGACCAATACTGTACCAGAGCTGTCAGATGCTTGAATCTGATTGGTCAGAAGGTGCTGATTAATGTTCTCGAACTGCAGCTGTCAATCAAATGGAAGGTCTATAATAATAATGCGCTTTTTTTTTTAATATGGCATCGTTTCTATGGTAACAACTCATTCACTAGGACTTAACCTAAGCCGAATTATCCAACACTAATAATAAATGAATTACGGCTGAGTGATATGACCATATCACAAAATAAATAAATAAATAAATAAATAAATAAATAAATAAATAAATAAATTTCTATAATACATGATATTAATCAGGGTTTGGTTTACTAAAAAACTGTCAGCAAAAAAGTAGTGCTGCATTAAATAATAATAATAATAATAATAATAATAAAAATAAAACGCTTCATGATACTGATTTTAAAAAGTGTATTTTTTGCATACAAATGAACAAACAAACAAAAAATAAATAAATAATATTTAATATCAGTATCATAGGTGACATAATTATATATAATAATGTATGATATTCAATATATTTATTTATTTAGTTAGGTAGTTTTATTTTTTTTTATATTTTAATCTTTATTTTAAGTCAGCCCCTTGCAGGGTTTCAGTGATACATTGAAAAATAAAATAAAATAAAATAAAATAAAATAAAATAAGATAAAATAAGGTCAAAGAAAAGAAAAGAAAAGAAAAACAAAAAGAAAAAAAACCCCAAAAATACTTTATTGTACTTTTGCTTACAAATAATAAGTGAATAAATAAATAATAACAACAACAAATTTAATAGTAAAAAGCAAAAAACCTTTCATATTACATTTTTAAAGATAAGAAAAATCAAAATCAGCTTGTTCCAGTGTTTCAGTGTGCAACTGAAAAAACATGTAATGTAAAGATAATTTCTTATAATACTGATATTACAGCGTACATCTCCCAGCTCTAGATCACATAAAAACATATAAACTTCTGATATTGTTTAGTTTTCTGTAAGAAGACATTTGTTCCATGTTTTTTATGGATATGTAACAGTCAGAAAGTTTTCCAAAAAACTGGGACATTCTTCAAGACATTCTTTGTGCTTCCTGTTTGCTGCATTTGTTGTGTTATTAAGTTAAAATATAGAGTCTAGTGAGGGAATAAGTGTTTCTAGCTCTAATGAAAGCAAGAACAGGAACTAACCTATGGATTTTCCACAATATTAAATATAAGTACCAGATTAAAAACTTGTGTTTTATCATAAATGAAAAGAATTGAAAGGACTGTCTAATCCCAGCATCATGACCCCGACTGAGCGAGGATGTTTTGACAGAACGCTCTTCATGGCTCCTTTGCAGCTCCACAGATGTCTTGTGGCTCAACACCTTACTAACACACTTTCTGCTGCAATTTATCACCTGAGCCGGCTATTATTAGAAGTGACCACTGTAGTGCTAATGTGTTTCTGAGAATATGTACGGAACAGTACAGGAGGAATGAAAAGACACGTACCTGTTAAACATCCGGGGGGGAATCCAAAAAAATCCCAGTGGGATGCAAAGGGAAGAAAGAGAGAGAGAGAGAGAGAGAGAGAAAGACATAGAGAGAGAGAGAGAGAAAGAGATAGTTACAAACTTGTGGAGCTGAACGGTTGATTCTGCGGTACAGCATGCAATCAAATGATGTCTTTCAGCTAACCTTTTACACAGAGTTTAACTGAGAGAGAGAGAGAGAGAGAGAGAGGGAGAGAGTTTGTGTGTCTGTGCATGTGAGTGTGTAAATGAGAGACAGAGACAGATAGAGGGAGGGAAGTGTGTACATGTACATGTGTGTGTTTCTGTGTGTGTTTATGTAAGAGAGAGAGAGAGAGAGAGAGAGAGAGAGAGATAGTGTGTGCATGAGAGATTGTGTGCGTGTGTGTATGTGTAAGAGAGAGAGAGAGAGAGAGAGAGAGAGAGAGAGATTGTGTGTGTTTGTGTGTGTGTGTGTGTGAGACAGAGAAAGAGAGAGAGAGAGAGATAGTGTGTGCATGAGAGATTGTGTGCGTGTGTGTGTGTGTAAGAGAGAGAGAGAGAGAGAGATTGTGTGTGTTTGTGTGTGTTTGTGTGTGTGTGAGACAGAGAAAGAGAGAGAGAGATAGTGTGTGCATGAGAGATTGTGTGCGTGTGTGTGTAAGAGAGAGAGAGAGAGAGAGAGAGAGAGCTGCAGGTGATTGACAGCTTGAGCAGCCCATCGAGAGATTTCATTCTAGATTGCGGTGTTATCTGCTGCGATAAGTCGAGGTTATCACTGACCACCTGCTCTGCATTTAAACACATCATTTCAGCCGCTCTATCACAAAAAATGACCAGGAGGAATTTCCGCACTCCAGGAACGCCGTTCCAGCCGAAACGTTTGACCCATCGATTCCCAAATGACCACTAAAGTCCCGTATTAGAGCTGGAACGCCATCTTAACCACGAGTGACCTTTTCTCACACTCAGGAGGCACATTTTCTGAATTGAAAACACTACTTTCAGCACAAGTGGCATCTTAAAATGGATATATGTACCGATATATACCAAAAAAAAAACCTAACATTCCGGTCAGGAAACGTCTCGGAGAAAGACCCCAGCGATCCCAATTGCCTCCGTGGCGTGACTGTGTCTAACTGCTGCTATCTGTGGCAATCATCTGTGGCTGCTCAGCACCCGCTCAAATCAGTGTTTAAAATTCAGCACCCGGTGTGTCTCGTCTCACGGGAGCCGTGGAGGCATCAGATTAAAAAGCCACTGCTTAATGCTGAACGCTTACACGCCGCACGCCTTAAGAGCTCCACAATAAATGAGGTGTTCGGGAAAAATTAGTAAATTAGTCACCTTTTTAAGACAACGTGCCCTTGAGCGAGCCACTTAACCTCGAGTGAAGTTAGATGTGAGGATGTGATGCATGGGTACACTCTTTCATAATGTGTGGTGGGGAAAAGAAGAAGGAGGAGGAGGAGAAGAAGAAGAAGAAGAAGAAGAAGATGATGATGATGATGATGAAGGAAAAGAAGAAAAAGAAAATGAAGAATAAGATGAGGAGAAGAAGAAGACAAAAAAGATGAAGAAGAAAAAGAAGGAGACAAAAATGAAGAAAAAGAAGAGAAAGAAGAAGAAAAAGATGATGATGAAGAAGTAGAAGAAGAAGAAGAAGAAGAAGAAGAAGAAGAAGAAATAGACAGAAAAGAAGAAGAACAAGAAGAAAGAAGATGAAGAAAAAGAAGAAGAGGAAGAAGAAGAAAAAGAAGATGAAGATGAAGAAGAAGAAGAAAAAGAAGATGAAGAAGAAGATGATGAAAATGAAGATGATGATGATGACGATGATGAAGACAAAAAAGAAGAAGAAGAAGACGAAGAAAAAACACATTATTAGCAGAGACACACATTTAGTGGCATCTATAGTAAGATAATCAGATGCAGATGAAGTCTAATCAAATGTATACAGTATGTAATGACACACACACACACACACACACACATCCAGTTCCATCTATTTGTTGTTTACGTACACGGCTAATAGTTCATAAAATATTCAATATGGAGCGTTTATTTTGTGTGTGTGTGTGTGTGTGTGTGCGTGTGTGTGTGTGTGTGTGTGTGTGCGTGCACGTGTGACACACACATAAGACACACACTGGGTTAAATGTTTGTAGCTTTATTGTGGATGGAGAGTAACAGACTGTAGTAAATGAATATATCCTGGTCATTCATAGACCCACAAATGTATTTAAATGAAGGGTGCAATTTCCGTTAAAGAAAAAGATAAAAGTTGAACGAAAAGAAAATACGAAAATAATGTTGGGTTTATGATCAATTTATAAAATAATAATAATAATAATAATAATAATAATAATTATTATTATTATTATTATTATTATTATTATTATTAAAACAAACATTAGGTCATACACACAAAAATTAAATATAATTAAAATAGAATAAGAAAACTAAAATGGAATTTATGCTAACTATGCTGATAGAAAGGTATATATATATATAAATCCCTTTTCTATATTAAATTATAGAGATAAATACAAAAAGGTCATAATCACTTTTTTTGAGTGACGTCCTTTTTTCATTTATTTAATTTTATTTCTTGTTTTCTTTTTTCGACTCCTTTTCTTCCCTGCTCTATATTTTTCTCTGTCCCTTTGTCGGCTAATAGATTATAGTTAGCAATTATTAACTAGTCTAATAAAGTTTGTGGAAAAGGAGGTCAGGGTGGGGTTCTACTACTAATACTACTACTACTACTACTACTACTAATAATAATAATAATAATAAGGTCACTAGACCTTCATCATACTTAGCCATGTCCATGCATGAAGCCAAAGGCACATGTTGCTAATGTTGCTAATGTTACTAATGTTGCTAATGCTGCTAATGCTAATGTAATCCAGTGTGATTGTGCAGCAGCAGGATGATCCGTGTGAGCAGCAGCCAGCTCTGTCATGCCAACATCCCACTGAACAAAACCTTACACTCTCCACACACAAACAGGTACGATTAACCCAGTGTGTTTACCTGTGTGTGTGTGTGTGTGTGTGTTTATTTATGAGTTATGCATTAGTCAGAAAGTAACTACAGCAAGGCGTTATGGATAGTTTATGAGGTGTTACCTGAACTGTAGCAGAACTACAGTGATTTTATACAATACACAAAAAATTATGTTTCTTTTATACAGTTTAATCAAACTACACACTTTGTACATTTTCCACATTACAAACAAATATTCTATTTCTTATTATTTTTTATTTCTTATTATTTCTATATGTTTTTATTATTCACATTTCTTTATATTATTTTTTATTTCTTCTTATTGTTTCCATTTCTTCCCATTAGTTCCATTTCTTTATATTATTGCTTCTATTTCTTATTCTTATTTCCATTTCTTCACATTATTTTTTATTTTTTTATTATTATTTCAAATTCTTCATATTATTTTTTATTTTTTTTATTATGATTTCTTTATATTATTACTTCTATTTCTTCTTCTTATTATTTCAATTACTTCATATTATTTCTATTTTTTAAATATTATTGCCATTTCTTCTCATAATATCTATTTCTTCATATTGTTTCTATTTCTTCTTATTATTTCTATTTCTTCTTCTTCTTTTTTTTTATTTTTTATTATTATTCCCGTTTCTTCATATTATTTCTATTTCTTCTTCTTTTTTTCAATTTCGTGGTATTATTTCTATTTCTCCATATTATTTTTAGTTCTTATTATTATTTCAATTTTTTCTTCTTATTTCAATATCCTCATATCATTTCTATTTATTCATATTATTTTATTTCTTCATATAATTTATATTTCTTCATATTATTTTTATTTCTTCATATTATTTTCATTTCTTATTATTATTTCTTCATATTACTTCGATTTCTTTATATTATTTTCATTTCTTTGTATTATTTCCATTGCTTCTCATTCATATTATTTTTTAAAATGTAATTAATTATATACATAAAGAAGAGTAGGTCAGGATTTCACTCGGCAGCATGCTGTGTACTGGATAGAATTACGATTATGAGAAATAAAATCTTGAATTTCGAATCTTGACTCATAAATAAACTCCAGCTGTGGAGAGTGTAAGGCTTTGTTCACTGGGCTGTTGGCATGGCAGAGCTGGCTGCCGCTCACCCTGGATCATCCTGCTGCTGCAAACTGGAGATTACATTAGCATTAGCAGCATTAGCAGCATTAGCATGTGGTTTTGGCTGCATGCAAGGACAAGGATATGAATGAGACAGTCAGAAGGTCTGGATGGAGATACAGCGCACCACAGACATGGAAAAAGAGATCTTTGTGAGGCGGCAGAGCTGTAAGTTATGTTGTCACACCCCCGAACCGCCGGCTGAACTGAACGTCTGATGCGTACCCCACATCAAACTGGACACACTTCAGGAGGTCGGAAGTCGAATCTGATTGGTCAACATGGTCTTCCAGGAGACATGTGCCCCTTGCCTGGAAACAAAGCCGCCATGACGCTCTAGGTTCCTCATGGAAGAAGGAAGCCATCGTGTTTACGACTGAAACACTGGAATTTACCAATAATATAAAATTCACGATACAGACTCATTCATTTGCACGACTTTCTTAAAAGAACAATCTATGGTCTCACGCCGGTCTGTGTGTGTATGGACTTGTGCATGTATGGTCTGTGTTCGTATGGACTTTACATTTTGAACAAAACAAACTGTGATTGGTGACTTTACATGTCAGTCAGATGCCGTGGGCGGCTCTTGGCCAGTAAAAGCTGCTGTGGAGGCCAGACCTTCTGTGGTCAGTATAAAGCTTTGGCTACATGAGACTTTATTTTACATTATATACATATATACATACATTATATTTATATTATAGAACAGACTTGCTAAAATAAAGAGTGTTTATTACTATATACCCCAACAATTTATTTATTTATTTATTTATTTATTTTTCATTGGGTTTCACTTTTTAAGGGCTATTTGTTTAACACTATAAACATCTTTAAAAAATCTTTTAAAGTTGCCTTTATTTTTTAATTTATTTGCCATAAATAAAAAATATTTATGTTTTCTTAAAACTGCCAACACCACCTCTCTGAGGAGGATATGTCATTAGCAAACAAACAAACAAACAAAATAAAAATAGAACAAACAGGCAAATGTGTAAATAAATCACATTTATCTGAATAAATAAACAAATAAACAAACAAACAAACAAACAAATAAATAAATAACTACTACTACTGATAATAATAATAATAATAATAATAATAATAATAATAATAATGATGATGATGATGATGATGATGATGATGATGATGATGATGATGTGAGTATCAGCTGAGATCTCGGTGTTAATTCTGTTCTGCAGTGTAACACACAACTGCATTATGAACACACGCCATGAATCTTTCATCGTTCATCACAGCTGTCCACTGACAAACACAAGAAAATCTCTGAGTCAGGAACGACTCTTTCTCCTCCGCCATCACACTGTCTGAAGTGTAGCAATTAGAACCGTCATTCTTCATTACTGAACCCATTATTTACTCCACCATTACAACAACAACAACAACAACAACAGAAATCTGCTTTCTTTCTCTTTGTTTTCTCTCTCTCTCTCTCTCTCTCTTCCTTTTTCTCTGCCTCTCGTTGTCTCTCCCTCTCCCTCTCTTTCTCCCCCCTTGCTGTCTCCCTCTCTCCCTTCCTTTGTCTGTTTGTCTCTCACTCTCTTGCTGTTTCTGTCTCTCCCTCTCTGTCTGTCTCCCCCCCCCCCTTGCTGTCTATCTCTCCCTCCCTATGTGTCTCTCTCTGTCTCCCCCTCGCTGTCTCTCTCTCCCTCTGTCTGTCTCTTTTGATCTCTCTCGCTGTCTCCCCCACCTCTCTTCCTCTCCTCCCTCGCTGTCTCACTCTCTGTCTGTCTCTCTATCTCTCCCCCCTCTCTCTGTCTGTCTCTCTGTCTCTCCCCCCTCTCTCTGTCTGTCTCTCCATCTCCCCCCCCTCTCTCTGTCTGTCTCTCTATCTCTCCCCCCTCTCTCTGTCTGTCTCTCTGTCTCTCCCCCCTCTCTCTGTCTGTCTCTCTATCTCTCCCCCCTCTCTCTGTCTGTCTCTCTATCTCCCTGTCTCTAACTCTCCCCCACCTCGCTGTCTCCCCCTCTTTCTCCCTATGTCTGTCTCTCTTCCTCTCTCTCTGTCTCTCTCTCTCCCTCCCTCTGTCTATCTCTCTTGATCTCTCTTCCTCACTCTCTCTCTCGCTCTCTCTCTCTCTCTCCTACACCTCCTCAGAGTTTTGTTAGCATTACTCAATCAGCGAGGTAATTGATGTATCTGTTGCTGCTAGCAGACTCGGAGTGGGAGGAGAGCACCGTTTTCTCGTTCTCTCACGCCCTCTTTTTTTCCCCTCTCCATCTTTCACCACCTGCCACATGTTGCCACGCCAGATCTTCCTCCTCCGAGAGCGGTGACGATCACGAGCGAGGGAGACAGCACAAACTTCCTTATTCACTCATCCATCAGGCTGAATCTGACTCATACTGACTCACACACACACTCACACACACTCACACACACACTCACACACACACACAGCTGAGAAATTAACACCAATCCACTGGAGGGAAGCGTAAATCTCTCATTGCTGTGGGAGTGAAAAAATAAATCTCACTGATTATTTGACTTCATGATGTACTTATGGATATCGATGTACTGGGAATGTACTGAGGTGTGTATGGAGGTCAGGACACACACACACACACATTCCTGTGCATGAGGCATGAGATTTCTGCTGTGGTCATGAATAAATAATTATCCTAATGATAATAATAATAATAATAATAATAATAATAATAATAATAAATATCTTTGTTGCTTTTCTTAAGTTTGTCGTTGACCTTCAGCTTACATTAATTTTTCATCTGTCTCTCTCTCCCTCTCTCTGTTCCCCCTCCTCTATCGCTTCGTCTCTCTTTCTCTCTCTCTCTTTCTCTGTCCTGCCTCTCTCTCTCTATCTGCTCCTCCTCCTCGATCTTTCCCTCTCTCTTTCTGTCTTTCTCTTTGTCCCCCCTCTATCTCTCTGCCTCTCTCTCTTTCTGTCTCTCTGTCCCCTCTTTATCCCTCTCTCTCTCTCTCTATCTGCTCCTCCTCCTTGATCTTTCCCTCTCTCTTTCTGTCTCTCTCTGTCCCCACTCTATCTCTCTGCCTCTCTCTCTTTCTGTCTCTCTGTCCCCCCTCTATCTCTCTGCCTCTCTCTATCTGCTCGTCCTCCTCTATCTCTCCCTCTCTCTCTGTCCTCTCTCTCTCTCTCCCTCCCTTCCGTCTTTCTCTCTCCCACTCTCCCTCTCTCTCTCTCTCGCTCTCTCCATCTCTCTCTCTCTAAACAGTTAATAACTATTAATGATGATCATGAATCCGATGCCAGGTAACATCCAACAAGCTTCAATTCAGCTGCTAATTCCAATATTTATCCCTGTATAATTAGAGACCTAGCGATTTCTTTTTCATTGTCTTCTTTCACTCTCATCCCTCCGTACAGATCTTTCATTCTTCTGCCATCTGCTCCACGCACAAGCTCGGCGTTACAGCCAGAGCAGTGTTTCCCGGCTGGCAAAGTTCGAGGAAGCCGAGCAACAAGGGGCTCTTTTCATGGGCCACGATCTGGAGCTGATGACCGGCATATCAATTCATTCTGAAGAGAGCGCAAACACACACACACACACACACACACACACACACACACTCACACACACTCACGCTCATCCCACAGAGAGAAAAGTCACAAATAGCTGCCACCAGGCACGCTTAATTGGAAACACATTTGTTTGTCATTTGGTGAACTTTAACGCTCTCCATAAACCCAACTGGCTAATTAGAGTTTGATGGTTACATGTAAATGTGTCATTATTTCGGCAGGGAAAAAAAACAAAAAACCAAACACGCAGACATGCGCACGCCGCTCTGCGCTAGGCTAATTGAATCTATTTTGTCTATGCACGGCAAATGAACCTTGATGAGCGATGTGATCTCATTAAATGACAGACGAACGGCGGTGTGCAGAGCCGTGAGCACCGACTGCACTTTTTTTTGCTTGTTTTTTCCCAGCAACACACACACACACACCTCGGCGGCACCCAAACAGCTGGGATCTGGCAGGCTCGTCTAGCCAAAGCTCGCTAGCTGAAGCATGACCATGCTGTCATTTAGATCAGA
>NC_080710.1:28770779-28773279 GCF_019097595.1 Hemibagrus wyckioides | reverse complement strand
AGCTGGGAGGAAACCAGTAAGTCCTGAGGAGAGAGATATATACAGTAAATCCACAGAGACATGAAGCCGAGCTCAGGATCCAAGCTGAGAAGCTGGAAAGAAGTAAAGCAGATGTGTTTTCACGAGCGATCACGTTTATGCGGTTAACTCATTTTTCGACTTATATACCCTTAAAATAATACGTTCCCAGAGGTCACAGAGGTTACGAGTGAAAAGTAATCATCTGAAAATGTTTGTACTCACAGACTCTGAGCAAACAGAGCGCATTAGCAAAGCAAAACAGATTGTCCATGACATTTCAACACACACACACACACATACACACACACACACATACACACACTGACAGCTATGTTCCCGTTTGAGATGAAATTATCAGACGTCCACAGCAGACATGATCACGGAGCTCCTTCAGCGGACCGTCTGACTCGGACAAACGGAAATAAATAAATAAATAAATAAAATATATTTCCAGACAAACTCTGTAATACAGACGTTTAATAAAACTGCGCTCTCCTGATCAGGTCAATTTCTGTACGATGTTCTTGTCTGGTGTTTTGTGGAGCCAATTAAAACCTGCGCTCGTCTCCATCTCGTCCGTTCCCAGTGCCACGCCGGCTCTGGCTCACACACAAATCTCCGGTACGCTGGAAACCCAGGCGATCAGACACCTTTGTTGTTCCATCACTGGATATAAATTAGTCATTCAACTGTTTGTCCACATGCATGATGCAGACAAAGAGGTGGCATTTTGCAGAGCGCATGTTTATTATGCTTTCATCTTTCCAGTGCCTGTGATCCTGACGATCTCCAAAAAGCTCACAAAAAACAAAAGATCACATGATGTTCCAGACCGTCAGATTAGGCTCTAGTGTATCACACACACCGCTTTAATGCTCTGATTGGCTCACGTTTCGAATTAAAACGACAGTAATGACTATGGACTTTGTCCAAGATGTGGCTTAGTGGTGAGGGGGTTTGCTTCACAGCGTAATCGCTCATTCTCTCCTTAATGACAAATAAACACACATTTTTGAAGCCTATTACGATCACAAGCTATTTCACTTCTGAAAGCTGTTCGTCAAGGAAAGATCTTACCTTTAAATGATCTTTTAGAACATCAGCTTATAAAGTAAGCACTTTATCCTGGGATTCCAACTCCTGGAGGAGCCGAAAAACAAATCAGGCATAACATTATGACCCTCTTCAGAAAATTTGAGCAACAGTAGCTCGTCTGTTAAATCGGATTGCACGGGCCAGCCTTCGCTCCCCACGTGCATCAGTGAGCCTTGGTCGCCGGTTCACCACTGTTCCTTCCTTGTATCACTTTTGATAGATACTGACCACTGCAGACCGGGAACACCCCACAAGAGCTGCAGTTTTGGAGATGCTCTGATCCAGTGGTCTAGCCATCACAATTTGGCCCTTTGTCAAACTCGCTCAAATCCTTACACTTGTCCATTTTTCCTGCTTCTAACACATCAACTCTGAGGACAAAATGTTCACTTGCTGCCTAATATATCCCACCCACTAACAGGTGCCATGATGAGGAGATCATCAGTCTCATTCACGGCACCTCGCAGTGGTCATAATGTTATGGCTGATCGGTGTAATTTCCATGACACATACACCATGATTATACACCAGAAACATTAGCAAGATGTTTGTTGCACAAGAAAACAGGCAAGAAAAAATAACGCATGGATTTCCGTAAAAACCTCCATGTTCTTTTCTTCCTTACATTTAGAAGGCTACTGTACATGTGATGCTTTATTTTTGTCATTTTAAGACTGGACACACCCCGTGTCCTCTACACACAGATGTAATTATGGGAGTGTTTTGTTGGAGTCTACACACCGGTCAGCTGTCCACAGCAGAGGAACTCAGAGTCCCGGTCTCTCTGATCCGCTCTTCAGAAATGTATTTTGTGCTTGAGTGAATTAGGTGATCATTTTTTTTTATTTTTTTTTTATCTCACACGCGCCCGTGGCTTCCGGAGTCCGCTCCGAGGAAATTGGAGGGCGGAAAGAAGTTTAACATTTATCGCATGCTGAGGTTAATCTCTTCAAATGTTGGGATTTTGTCGGAGGGAAAGTGGCAAATCCGCGCGGCACTCCTGCAGAATTACAGTCACATTTCTGAGCGTTTCTCTCTCTCTTCTTTTTGCTCTCTTTCACTCTCTCTCTCTCTCTCAGTCATTCTCTCTCTCTCTCTCTCTCTCTCTCTCTCTCAGTTGTTCTCTCTCGGTCTCTCTCTGTCTCTCTCTCTCTCTCAGTCGTTCTCTCTCTCTCTCTCTCTCTCTCTCTTTCTCTCTCTCTCAGTTGTTCTCTCTCTCTCTCTCTATCTCTGTCGTTCTCTCTCTGTCTCTCTCTCTCTCTCTCTCTCTCTCTCTCTCTCTCAGTTGTTCTCTCTCTGTCTCTCTCTCTCTCAGTTGTTCTCTCTCTGTCTCTCTCTCTCTCTCTCTCTCTCTCAGTCGTTCTCTCTCTCTCTCTCTGTCTCT
>NC_080710.1:28595779-28768279 GCF_019097595.1 Hemibagrus wyckioides | reverse complement strand
AGAGAGAGGAAGACAGAGAGCGACAGAAAGAGAGAGGGACAGAGAGAGAAACGGGGGTAGAGAGAGGAAGACAGAGAGCGACAGAAAGAGAGAGGGACAGAGAGAGATGGGGGGTAGAGAGAGGGAGACAGAGACAGAGTGAGAGAGTTGATGAGGGAACGACTATCTATAAAGCTGCTATAATGCATATAATACCAGGATCCTCCTCCAGAGATGCTCCACAATATTAATTGTGACTCTAAATGGATAAAAAACAATAAATATTTTTTAACACATAAGGAATGAGATTATGAGAGAAAAAAAAACACACTCAGGATACATCACAGCAACTCATCGATGATTATTTTCTTATACCAGGACAACACTGTGTTTTATTCACACACACACACACACACACACAGATCTTAAGTAAGCTATGTTTAATGACACACATATAGAAACACAGTAAAAGCAGAAGAATGATGTGACTGAGCAATCTGTTGGATTACATTTGTGTTTTAAAGAGTAAATGAAGACTTTAAATTAATGAGATGTGTACAGATCTATAACACACACACACACACACACACACACCCATGGTTAAAAGAACACCCCGACACGTCCTCAGGCACTGTTTTGTGCTGTTCGAAGAATATTATATCCTCTGCTAATCGCTTCGACTCGACTATCATATTAGTTTCATTCCTAGATAACTCAGGGCAAGAGGAAGGCAATTTGCATAAAGCGCAGCGCCGTCGCGTAACCGCAGTCCTCGTTAAGACGTAATTACATTAGCGGATGTAATGATGGTGATGGCTGAATTGTAAAGTAATGCTTTATAATGTTCAGTACTCTTATTTTAATTAATCATTTTTACTCAGAAATATTCCACACCGTTAAGGAAAAACATCCCATTAATTCACATGAAGTCACACAGACGGAGTGGGTTCATCGTTTCTATGGTAACAACTCATTCACAGGTACAGCTACGTCATCGGAGGTTTAAAAATCGTTCACGAGGTGAAGGTGAAGACCTTGCTATAACGTAAGTAATAAAAGAAAACAATCGTTCTTTAAACATCAGATGTAACTGTAAATGGTTAAAAAGTGATTCTTCTCAAAGACTCTTTTCCCCAGCCACACACACACACACACACACACACAGACAAACACACACACACCCTTTTTACCAGTACACTCACTGGTGAGTTGACTTATGGGACATTTCCATTCAGTATGAATGTTGTTCTGCCTGCGAGTCTGATATAAAATGAGTCTGTTGGTTTTTTCTGTGCTTTTCCCTCTGTTGGAGAACCTTACACTGAATTTTAGCTGCTTATGGTTATTAACAAGCACTTGGAGCATCTCTGGGAGCAGAAATAGGTTTGATATCAACATTTACTTTGAAGACAAAACCATTCGTGTGACAAATAACTATCCGTTTTTATTTTCGGGAACTTTTCTAGCCATATATTGCTCCTAGTAGGATAGGGAAAAACAGAAATACTTATGAAACACTACAAATTCTTAAAGCTTTGAGTGTCTATTTTCATATGAGCTTCATATTAACCACCACTGTGGAGTGGAACATGATGGACACAACCAAACAGGAGCAAATTCCTGCAACAGACTTCAATGTACAGTAGAACCTCAGCAAATTTTCATCTTAAGAATTGAAATTTTGCAAGAAATTTGCATGGGTATACGAAGCATTTTCGGCAAAGGAACGGACCGAATCAAACGCCAGCTAAGTCACGTGTACGTCTGGGAGCCTTTCAAAACCTGTTAGCGTCAGTGGAAAACCAAGCGAAGTGAGTTTACGATTGTTTTTCAGTCAGCGAAAACTGTTTGGAAAGAGTCAACCCACGATACCAACATTACCTTGGCCATGCGTTCATAAGCTAGGTGATTTTTTGGGCGTTTTTTTTGTTAACAGATTGGTGGCGTGGGTGGTCTGTTCTATTTTTAGTCCAAGCTTGGTGGCACGACTTCCTGTGAGGAGCCTTGACATGGAATGCTGGGCTTGGGTCAGTTCTTTGTGAGCAGCCATACAGTTTCCATACACTTCGTATTGGTCATATTTCTGGAAGGGGTTATCTGCATTTACATTATTTCTTCTGGAAAAAATTCGTTTCGCTATACAAATTTTCAGCTCCAGAATGAATTAAATTCCTATGCCGAGGTTCCACTGTACAGACTTGAGGAATATTCTAGTGCTTCATGTGTGGATGTATCAAACCACCTCACCTTGCTGTTGATTATTTCTCCATATGAGCATGTTTCATTTCTTCCACACGCTCTGTCTCACATTCCGTATTTGTTACTTTGTTCTCCTGTAGAATTGTATTTAGAAGTCTTTTGTTTGGTGATTAGTGAATAGTAAGGAATGGAAAAAATAGTAAGGAATGGCACTCGGAGCCCCTCTAACCATCCTCATCAAACCTTCCCTTTTAATTTCCCGTTAATGAGGTTTATTAAATTACAAATGTACTTCACACGTTTTAACAAAAGCTGAAATTGGCACGGCTCTGCAGGGAATGTTTTTTTTTCTTCTTCAATACAAATGCAGTTCGAAAAAGAGAGCGAGGGAAAAAAAGGAAATGTTGGAAGAAGCTGTAGAACCCGAAACCTGAGGAAGTCATTCGGCGTGACACGGCGTAATACAGCGTGAGGCTTAGCAGCGGAAAACAGGGCTAATGCTGAGAGATAGCTCACTAAATGAGTGTGATGTGACACAATTAATTACTCCGGTTTTATGATGTGTGCAAGTGTGTGTGTGTGTGTGTGTGTGTGTGTGACAGGACCAGAGGGCATGCACATGTGTTTCGTTCTCTAAGAACTAGCAGGGAAGACGGGTGTCGTTGCAGCCGAGAAGTGACAAATGCTAACACCCAAGCGTGGCTCTGACACACACACACACACACACACACACACACACGAGTATACCCAGTCACTGGCTTCATAATAAGCTTGAGTAGAAAACATAATCTCTGAGATGGGAAATGGGGAATAGTGTAACAGTGAATCGAGATGCTTGCCAAGCTGCCGCAGATCCCACAGCAGGTATCGATGCCAGTTCATTTATGTCATAGTCATTGTCTTCTGATTGGATATGAACTGACACACACACACACACACACACACACACACAGAGCTAGTCAGTGCCTGCACGGTTATGATGGATAAGAGTAGATGAAAACCTGTATAAAACCTGTAGATGTGTACAACAGCAGGGTTTAATTCACACACACACACACACACACACACAATCTTTCCCATCACAAGCCCGCTGACGGCTTGAGTTCTGCTGACGGGCTGCAGTCAGACGTGCCACGTGCACAGCGAATGAAACATGTCTTCCTGTCAAGTGCCATATTCTGTAAATGGATGTCCCTGCAATCTTGCCATCAGCGCCTTATTTCTTCTAAAAGCAATGGGGAAAAAAAAAGCAGAAACGAAGGCATGTAAAGGCAGGAAAAGAGGCTCGCATTATGAAGAGTTATACATTTGTGCACACAGATTTCCCCTTAAATGTCTGGCAGGACATCAGGAGAGTGTTTAGAGTGCCAACAATCTCGACACTTTAGAGCGATCAGCCATAACATTAAAACCCAATGACAGGTGACGTGAATAACGGCGATTATCTTGTACCAGTGGCACCTGTTAAAGGGTGAGGTATATTAGACAGCAAGAGAACAGTCAGTTCTTGGATAAAAATTAGCAAGCGTAAGGATTTGAGTGACTTTAACAATTGTGATGGTTGTAGCCAAAATAGTGAGTTCCCTGTATGCTGTGGTTAGAAACCACCAAAAGTGGTCCAAGGAAGATCAATCGGCACCAGGATCATGGGTATTGCTGGTCCAATCTGTGTATCTGCAGAGTGCCCATGCTGACCCCTGTCCACCACTGAAAACACCCACAATGGGCATGTGAGCATCAAAACTGGACCGTGGAGCAAATAGACGTGGCCTGGTCTAATGTGTGTCACTTACCAGGAGAAGAGGTGGCACTATGGGAAGAAGGGAAGCCGGAGGAGGTAGTGTGATTCTCTGGGTAATGTTCTGCTGGTAAAGGTTAGGTCCTGGCATTCATGTGTATGCCACTTTGGCATGTACCACCTACCTAAACATTTCTGTAGACCAAGTTCATGGCAACAGTATTCCCTAAGGGCAGAGTCCTCTTTCAGCAGGATAATGCTCCCTGCCACACTGCAAAAATGGTTCAGGGATGGTTTGAGAATCATGGCAAGGAGTTCAAGGTGTTGACATGGCTTTCAAATTCCTTAGATCTCAATCTGATCGAGTATCTGTGGGATAAACTGGACAAACAAGTCTGATCCATGAAGGCTCCACCTCACAACAGGACTTAAAGGATCTGTTGCTAATGTCCAGGTGCCAGATACCACAGCACACCTTCAGGGGTCTAGTGGAGTCTGTACCTCGATAGCTCAGAGCTGTTTGTTTTGGTGGCCTACACATTAGGCAGGTGGTTTCAATGTATCTCAGAGTGATGTATCTATGTGTGTGTGTGACAGAGAGAGAGCAACCGGGTGACCCCTTGAAGGCAACAAAGAGGAAAAGAGCTCTTAAGGGGCCAGAGTAGGCGCTCAGGCGGATCAGACAGAGAAACATGGCGGAAGAGAAAGAAGCCTCTCCAACTGTGTTATTGATCTCTGTTTTGCAGGCAGCCTTCACCGAGACGAACACGACGGAAAAGCCCCAAAGGTGATCATTACTAGTGAACACAAGTGTCAGAAAACATTAGGGCAGAAATTCGACTCGGCCACGAAAGAGGAAGCCCGGGTGTACGACAGCTCCGCGGTCTTTCCTCAGGGGATCTTGTTCAAATCGATAGGTGCTACTACAATTCTCAAATCAGACGAAGGCCAACAGATTGCACTTGAAAGAGAAAGTAAAAGCCTGAGTACACATGTATGTGATGAGTGCTGGTGGAGGGGTGTACACTCATTTGAACATATCGATCAGGTTTTATTGTGTCTGGAGATCAATGGCATGTCGTGCGTGTAGTAGATTCGTAACGAGTCGGTCTGAATGAATCATCAAATCACTCAAATAATTGAGTAGCTTAATGTATGGAAATGTACCTTACCTTCAGTTACAATGGATTGAAGGGGAAAGAGGTAGACGTGTGAAAAGGCCTTAAGATTTTATTATTTCACAGAGTTAATGGTTCTTGCCAGTAAAGAATGGTCCAGGAGAAGAGCGATTCACATCAGGTGAATATGTAAAACTTCTCACTTTGGATTTTTAATATAATAATATATTCACTTACTTTACCTTTCTTTATGTCTACTTCTTGTTTCTGTTTCATGTACCACAAAGGTCATATAAAAATGAGGTATGTTAAAAATGCAGACGTTTTGTTGCTATATTATGTTGAATTCAATTGGACTCTGATTGGTCAGAAGGTGTTCTATAAGGTTCTATAACAGCAGATTTGATAGAAGTTCAATCACGTTTACATCCTAGTAGTTATGGTTTCTATAGCAACAACAACATGCATAGAGCCTTCCACAGAAGATGCATAACATAAAAGGACAGTTTTCTGATTGTTATATTTAATTTCGATTGTTTGTTTAATTCTTGACTCTGATTGGTCAGAAGGTTCTAATGATTCAAATGATTCAAGCTGTAATACAAATCACAGGTTTATTTTAATAGATTTATCCTAATATGTTATGTTTCTATAGCAACAATTTGTATAGGGCCAACATCTTGTATAGAGCAGACGTTTTGCACAATCACAAGATTTCTGTGAGTAAAAGGAGTCTCCACTATCAGATGCAAATTGAGGACAGAGAAGACTGGTTTTCTGGTTTCTCTTTAACACGACAAGCTGCGTTTTTGTTTCAATTCAACAAAGAAAAAAGAGAGATTAAGGAAGAAATGACTAGAAACAAGCTGACATGACGACACCATCCTAGCAACAAGTCCAGAACTGATCCTTAGCACAGGGATGAGTATGCTGGCCAAGCAAGAAAACGTCTTAAGAGACCCCAAGGATGTGCAAAGCGTGGCTTCATTCTCTCCTCTCCATCTCCGGTGCTAGACTGAAGCCTGATCTCGCCAGGCTGGCCACGTCTGATTGATGGTAAGCACCTCAATTATGCACATGCCTGGCTAATCGCATGGCAAGGAGGCCTGTCTGATATCGATTATCCTCTGGTCAAAAGGGAAAAATGACAAAAAAAAATTGTGCTTAGTTGTCAAGCTGAGTGCTTTCATAGCTGTCCTCCCTCTCTACGGGATGAGGGACAGATTAAACGAGGTCCTATTAGGAAAAGAGCTGGAGCTATATGCAGCATGCTATTAGCAGGAGCTCTGCATTGTTAAGTGTCTGTGCTGGCGTGATGTATCTGTATGGGTAGACACCTGTCTGTCTGGACTCAGCTGTGTTTTATTACTTCATTAACCTGTCTCTGAAAAGAAGCGCTACTCTACTTGCCATCATGTCCTGAACCCGGAGAGTTAATTTGTTAATTTAATCACCGTTTAAATCGGCCTCTCACCTTTGTGGTGCTCTGCCACAGGGATGACTAAGATAATGTTAACGATTTAAAAAATATATATAGATGACTCTTCGGGGATGAATCTGTTTCTTTACACCTTTTCAATCTGATACTTAAGCTAAATCACATGACAAGGTGAACTCTGCCCTCTTCCGCATATACGAGCTCTCAGACACCTGTGATTGGATTTGGATAGTGACACTGTGATTGACAGGAGAGAGAGAGAGGGAGAGAGAGAGGGAGAGAGAGAGAGAGAGAGGGGTCATCCCTTCTACCTTTAGATGCTTGACTATGGATTCGAACCTTCGAAAAAAACAAAAATAAAAGATATACTGTTGCCTGAGACGGGTTTTGCTTTTTTAATAGTTCCATGACAAGGAACTAAATGACACACAGATCACAGAATGACACGATTAGACAAGCAGAGGTCGTAGCTTGGTACTTTGGACCACTGAGCATAAACAGAGAGAGGGAGAGAGAGAGAGAGAGAGAGAGAGAGAGAGAGAGAGAGAGTTACATAGCTGCATGTCTAAGGTCACTAGGACTAAACGAAGCATGCAGTCTGCAGGGACTCACGACTAATGTGTCCAACCCGGTGTCCTTGTAAAGCACATTTTAACAACACAAATACATCGGTTTCCCTCTCCTTGGGCGGAGAATTCTCTTTTCTCTTCATCCCAGTGTGTGTTTGACTTCCCACTTACCAAATTCCACACGTGAAGAGCTTAACAGGGTTAAAATGTCATGATTAAAGACATGGTATTTAGACAAGATGTGAATATGCGTCAGGTACGATATGCTTCACTGGAATTTTCTGTTAAAGCTCTCGAAGTTCTTCTTGGAACAACAAAACTACCGAAAGTGCTCTCAGACATCAGGTTTGAGAAACATTCCTATTGTTTCATAGCAAATTTTCTCTCTTTCTGTCTATAATCAGCTTTTAATGCTCATGTCTGAAGCAGGAAGGCTTAATAAAGACACCCACTTATCACAGAATCACGCAAAAGAAAACCCTTTCTAAATAAAAGCTGTGTCTGAACCGGTCACCTTTATTCAAGTATTTGCGTATAAGCTATTAATCAGACTAGCATTTTCTGCCTCTAAATGTTAATAATCACGACTGGCTGTAATTAATGTGCTCCAGTTCGTGGAGGGACTGTTGACTCAGAACAGAGCGTTTCCGGTTATTAAAACTCCTATTTGGAAAAAAACGAGCGCTTGCTGAGTGTCCTTGCGACCGCTCACAAAGCTGGTCTAATCACAGCCACTTCAAGGCAATTCGCAGTGTCTGAAATGAAGCCCTAATCCCTATTTCCTGTAAACTCCTGGCAGAGTGCATTATGGGCTTTGTGCAGCGGCGAGGCTACACTGATTAAACACTAACCTCCTGAAGAGCGTTGTGGGATTTTATGACTACATCATACGTTCTCTTATTATAAATAGCGAAATCTTGTTTTGTTTTCTTTGTCATCAGATCTGAGAGTACAGAACTTCTGGCCTCTCCGGTTTATATTATATTAATATCACTTATTGTCTATACAACTCATTAATGTGGAAGAAACTAGCTCTGTCCCAAATAACAGACTTCACACTAACACTATGCCCTATACACTCTAGCATCTTGTGTATCAATATTTGAGGGCTAGTATCATCTCAATTGGAACAATACTGGAGTTAATACAGGAAGTAGAATCCGTTTCCCAGTCAAACACACGTAATGTGACGCTGCTACAGTAGCTTTAGCGGAATACGATGAATTTTTAAACTGTTAGATATTAAATCACACAGCGTGAGCCAATTAAAAAGACACCCGTAAGACGTCTCCTATCCATCTTGACGTCTCCATCTTGACATCTTTCTTCTCATCCAATGTGAGCACCTGTAAGCCCCGCCCATCTTCCACTATGTAAGCAAAGGTATGAGTGTCGAATGCATGAAGCGTCCAACGTTCCACACTTGTTTTTGTATTCACACTTGATTTTCAGTGTAAAAACTATACACACTATTTTTGCTACACAAAGGAATGCAATTTGGGACAAACCTATGGATTTATAAAACATGTTCTTGTTTAACAATAGATGTTCAGCTTTACTGTAAGGAGATATTTACTTAACATTAACAGTAGGTTTTCTAGCTTTTTAATACTTTCCCAGAGTGGTTTTTAATTTAATTTTATTTTATTTTATATTATTTAATTTAATTTAATTTTTTTGTTTTGTCTTATTAAGTTCAGCAGAGGAAGAAAAGAGAAGCCAGTGAGAGTTGGAGCGTTTATAGCTGCTATAATGCAAGTTGTTTCATAGGTAAAATTCCACGTAACTAAATAAATGGATAAAAAAAATTGTAATATTTTTTTCTTTAATTAATTAAAAAAAAAACACCTAGCAGACATTTGCTGTAATATAAGTAAGTTAGTGTATATAAGTATATAAGCAATAGAAATAACAATGTACTACTAGCTACTGTACTTGTGCTTGTTCCTCACTTCCTCATGTGACTAAAGTGTCATCAAATACACTCACACTGCATTCAACATCTGGGGCAAACCACAGCAAAATAAAGTGATATTTAGAGCCTGTGGTGAAAGCTACACATACACACACACACACACACACACACACTGGAACAGGACACACTAGTGCATCGTCAGTGTAAATGTGCTCCCATGGTGCTGCCTGAAATAATGTCTTTTTTTCTTCTTTTCTTCATGTGCCTTCTAGTTCACAAGAAGCAGTGATTAAAACACCACGAGCTTCAGACAAGACAAACCAGTAGAGAAGATTTCTTAATGACCAATTTGATAATTAACCACACACACACACACACACAAACACACACACACACACACATCAAAGAGTGTTAAAACATGTAGCTTGACACAAAAGATCTTTTGAGAAAAGGACAGCAGGAATCAAAGAGAGTTAGAGAGAGAGAGAGAGAGAGAGAGAGAGAGAGAGAGAGAGAGAGAGAGAGAGAGAGAGAGAGAGAGGAAAGATAGACAGAAAAGAGAGGGAGAAGAAAGAGAGAGAAGAAAGATAGAGAGAGAAATGAGAGGAAATAGAGTAAGAAGAAAAAGAGAGAGGAAAGATAGAGAGGGAAATGAGAGGAAATAGAGTAAGAAGAAAAAGAGAGAGGAAAGATAGACAGAGAAAAGAGAGGAAAGAGAGAGAGAAGAAAGAGAGAGGAAAGATAGACAGAGAAACGAGAGGGAGAAGAAAGAGGGAGAGGAAAAATACAGGGAGAGAGAGAGAGAGAGAGAGGTCAGAGAAAAAAGAGGAAAGACATAGAGGAAAGAGAGAGAGAGTGAGACAGAGAGAGAGAGAGAGAGAGAGAGAAAGAACAAATGGCAAAGAGAATAAAATATATATTTAAAAATAATGTAGCTCATCAAATATGCACTTTATTCCAACAAGCTGTAAGATTATAAAATGTATTATCCACCGCCTGTCAGATTCAATGAACTCATTTTAAAGGAAAAACTTTTTAGAGCTAAATCATCTAAATGTGAAAGAGATAGAACTGAGAAATATTTGTGTTTTTTTGTTTTACTGGGGAAAAAAATGAAAAAGTGTAACTGGAGAAAGCTGATATGGATTATTTTAATTAAATACTTATACTGACAGAAAATACTAAAAAGGAATATTTAAGCATCACTAACAATACTTTAACATCGGAGTCCATTTTTTTTTTAAATAATAAAATCATTTGATCAGCCAATCAGCATTCGTACAGCTCTTTTTTGACCTCCCTGACTCTGTGTTCAAGCTCCGCCCCATTTGCTCCACCCCCTTTGCTCATTTCACATTAGTCACGTCTTCTTCTTTCTTTTCAAAGGTAACTAAAGAATGACACTTTTTAACCAAGTCTGAAAATTACACCTGAAAAACAGATGATATGTGAAGAGAGGTTAAAAATGCTGGGTGTTTATGTTGCCCTTCTGCATCAAGCAGCACCAAGAAACGTTCTAAAAAGACGGAGCAGCTGATCAATAACTTTTTTATTTCCTGTAGTTTGATTTGACAGGGTCATGGGCGGTCAAAGCTCATTGATGCACGTGGGGAGCAAATGCTGGCCCGTGTGAACGGATCCAACAGACGAGCTACTGTTGCTCAAAATGCTGAAGAAGTTTATGCTGGTTCTGACAGAAAGGGGTCAGAATACACAGTGCATCACAATTTGTTGTGTATGGGGCTGCATAGCCACAGACCAGTCAGGGTGCTCATGCTGACCCCTGTGCACTGCCGAAAGCACCAACAGAACTGGACCACAGAGCAATGGAAGAAGGTGGCCTGGTCTGATGAATCATGATTTCTTTTACATCCAGTTGATGCATGGGTGCGTGTGAGTCACTTACCTGGGGGCACCAAGATGCACTATGGGAAGAAGACAAGCCGGTGGAGGCAGTGTCATGCTTTGGGCAATGTTCTGCTGGGAAACCTTAGGTCCTGCCATCCATATGGATGTTACTTTGACACGTACCACCTATCTAAGCATTGTTACAGACCATGCACACTCTTTCAGCAGCATAATGCGAGGAAGGAAAATTTGATTAAGGAATGGTTTGATGACCACAATGACAAGTCTGAGGTGTTGATTCAGCCTCCAGATTTCCCAGATCACAATCCAATCAAGTATCTGTGGGATGTGCTGGACAAACAAGTCACTGTCAGATCCATGGAGACCCCACCTCGCAACTTAGAGGACTTAAAGAATCTGCTGCTAACATCTTGGTGCCAGATACCACAGCACACCTTCAGTGATCTAGTGGAGTCCATGCCTCGATGGGCCAGGGCTGTTTTGGGAGCAAAAGAGGGACCAACACAATATTAGGCAGGTGGTCATAATGTTATGGCTGATCAATGTATTAGGCATTTAAAGGCCTTAATTGATGGAATGATTTAGCTTGGCTTGCTGTGTTTTATTTATACATATATATATATATATATATATATATATATATATATATATATATATATAGATAGATATAGATATAGATAAATAGATATATATACACAGTATATAGGCACTACACTAAACTACTAGTTTCTATCTTTTTTGATATTTTGATATGAGCAGTTTATAGAAAAATATAATAATATACACATAAAAACATTATTATTTCATTTTATTATTTGCAGAAATTGCTCTTAAACAGTAATAATGTTAAAAATGAATTATAATTAAGGTCATATTTTTTAACACCATACTTTCTCCCTTTACCGCTTCTTTCAGTATCTTCATGCTGTTTTTTTCCCCCTGATCATTCTGTATAAAACCTCCTACACAAGAGGAAGAGAACATTCCACAAACCATGTAAGTTTGGTTACAAAAAAAAAAAAAGAATAAATAAAAAGAAAATCCCAGCAGCTGAAAGCAGTCATGCACACTGAGTAGTGTACTAGATTGTGATGATATAATGAGTTAGATTAGCTATCACACTGACTCAGTGAGCGGCCCAAACTACACAATCAATTCGGTGTCACTGTAAAGAGATTAATTATTGGCAATTACCAAGCAGTCGAGAGCGGAATGCCTTTCCCTGAGGCGAAGTCATGATTGCATACATAACCCGGGTTTATACGTATGTCCTCTAACCAGCAGTCAAATTAAACCGCAGTTAGAATAAATGAAACCGAGCTAAAATAAGCTAGTTAAAAGAACTAGCCTAATATTAACCCAGAAGACGATCTATTTCAATCAATTTATATTTCTTTTTTATTGTGTGGTAGTCCCAAATGCTCCATATGCTGGCTCCTTTGTAGCAGTTTCTGTGTAGAGTATCTGTAAATAATTTTTGTGTAATTGTAATGCAGGAGGGAATTTTTGGAACATGCATGCATGTCTCATGCATAGCAAGGCTTTGGTTTAAAGGAGCAATGCTTCAGATATCTGGTATAAAATCATCATCCTTTATTTATCTTCAGGAAGTGTTTTATCCTGGTCAATCTAGGGAACACTCGGTGTAAAAGGGGAAACACAAGGGACACCATGAACACACACACACACATACGTTAACCCCAGAGCAGTGACGTGGCAGTGCTAATCACCATGGCAACCTTGCACCAATCCTCCAATTTCTAAGATCTGCTTTTCAAACTTATTTTAAAAAGACTCTGACGCATAATACTTTTTGTAAAACTCCAAGAACCTTTTCATCAGGACAGAGTATTGAGTTTGGCCATTTCTCAGTAACAAACTCCAGTATTACAAGCTGTCTTTTTAACTTCAAGAGAAAGTGATGGGAATGACTGATTAGAGCTGGTACAATAAGCGATAACAGGAACTATTTTGACTAGCAGGTGTTGCATATCATTAAATTGGATAAAAATGTATGAGGCTGTTTATCATCCCTCCTTCAACCTGAGATCAGTTAAGAACCCAACACCTGGTAGTGTCTACTCAGTGAGGCATGAGGTGCCTTTCCAGAACTTTCCAACTGACTGACCATCAGCAGTGGAATGAATTTCCAACCTCGATCCATCCAGATGGTAGAACTCGTCACTATCTTGAAGAAAGGGTAAAGACCCACCTCTTCCCTGACTACTTAACTAACTGCTAATTTGTCCCCAATCTAAAATAAACAAACAAACAGTCAAATAAATAAATAACTCCAACCTGTACTCTCTTCTGCTTTACATATGACTTTGCTTGGATTTTCTCATTTGTAAGTCATTTGGGATAAAACAGACTGGAAAATGAGTAACTGTGAATAAATAATAATAAAAAAAATAATAATATATTATAATACAATAATAATAATAATAATAATAATAATAATAATAATAATAAACTATATTATTAAAATATTATACATTTTTTAATGTTTTTTTTTATTTTTTAATGCAATGTGTAAGATGTCTCTTATCTATTGCTTTATTTTTTTTCTAATTTCTCCTGTACCACCATACTACAGCATGTTTTATTTCTCACATTAGTCATTTTCATGGATTTTATATTTTGACATTTACATATTATATATTTTTATATTATCATTATTATTATTATTGTTATTATTATTATTATTATTATTATTATTACTAATTATAATATTATAACAATATATACTATATAAATATCAATATAATTTGAATTATATTATATATTTTATATTATTATTATTATTATTATTATTTGATTTTTTATGCACTATGACTTGTCATATAAACTCACTGGTGAATCCAGGGACACGTTCTGAAATCTATGTATTAATTTTATTATCTCCTGTGAACTGCAGGTCCATTCAGCCACATCCAGCATTTTTTAAACTAACAAAGAATAATACAATTACAGAAAAAAAGTGAAATCCCATAGAAAAGAGGGCAAAACCCTCAAATAACTAAGAACCGAGGAAATCTTAGACATCTCTGGCCAATTACCTTGTTAATTACAATCTATTGTCGACAGCTCCAAAAGAAGATCTGCTCGCTGATTATACGGCACATTTGTCCTCCAATCCCGAGCTTTAATCGGTAATTACTACCTGCAGCTGCACATCTCCAGCTTCACGGGTACAGCGGGAAGACAAACGCAGCTCCAAAGGTTTTCAGCTGTCACTCTTAGATAGCAAAGCTGTGTGTGTGTGTGTGTGTGTGTGTGTGGTCAGCAGGGCTCCTGCCTAAACAGTATCTTGCCTGAGCACTCGTCCTTACCTCAGCAACACCCTCTTCGTGTTCATTAACATTACAGGCTATGAGTGAAAATGTCACGGCTCCCTCTTTAGAATGGGAAGAAAAATTTGACTCCCAGGCAAAAAGCTGCTTCGTTCTCTCCCCCCTCCTCCTCCATCTGTTCCGAGAGCGAGCTGTCAGCTGTGAGCACTGTACAAAGTATTAAAAGACAGACAATCTGTGTGAGTAATAGTATCTCAGAAGCTATCCATTAGTGGTGCATCCCCGGTTTGTTCCCTAAAGCTTTCAAGTGCTGCACATGATACGCTCTTTAACTGTCAGAAACAATTACACCGTCAATGTTATCAGGGTTTTTTTTTTTTTTTCTCAGTTGCAGTCCTGGAGTATCCACACATGTATGCCTTCGCTTGGATCTTGTTAAATCATGCGTGTTGCACACCATTTAACCTCGTAATCATTTCAAACTGACGCAAAAACAATATAAATTGTGCCACGTCACTTACTTATGGTTACTTATGCATGGAATTTTGATCTGAAATATTCATAGTAGGATAACTGACCACAGTTGTATATTACAGTCTTAACTGGCTATTTAAATACACACAAGCTTGTAGTTGCAAGGAAAAGCTTATTTAGAATATTCTTGGATGTGTAGGGTTGAGGTACAAGTCACTCGAGCACTTTCACACCAACAAAGATCAAACTCGAGAACTTCCACACCAACAAAGGTCAAACTCAAGAACTTCAACACCAACAAAGGTCAAACTCGAGAACTTCAACACCAACAAAGGTCAAACTCGAGAACTTCCACACCAACAAAGATTAAACTCGAGAACTTCCACACCAACAAAGATTAAACTCGAGAACTTCAACACCAACAAAGGTCAAACTCGAGAACTTCCACACCAACAAAGATTAAACTCGAGAACTTCCACACCAACAAAGATTAAACTCGAGAACTTCAACACCAACAAAGGTCAAACTCGAGAACTTCCACACCAACAAAGATTAAACTCGAGAACTTCCACACCAACAAAGATTAAACTCGAGAACTTCAACACCAACAAAGATCAGACTTGAGCACAATTTATTCAAAGTCAATCGTAAAGATCAAAGAAGACAGTATTTTAGCAATTTCTTGGCAAGTCTGGCTACAAGAAATACATACATACACTATACTGCCAAAAGTATTCGCTCACTTGCCTTGAATCGCATATGAACTTAAGTGACATCCCATTCCTAATCCATAGGGTTCAATATGACGTCGGTCCACCCTTTGCAGCTATAACAGCTTCAACTCTTCTGGGAAGGCTGTCCACAAGGTTTAGGAGTGTGTTTATGGGAATTTTTGACCATTCTTCCAGAAGCACATTTGTGAGGTCACACACTGATGTTGGACGAGAAGGCCTGGCTCTCAGTCTCCGCTCTAATTCATCCCAAAGGGGGTTCTACCGGGTTGAGGTCAGGACTCTGTGCAGGCCAGTCAAGTTCATCCACACCAGACTCTATCATCCATGTCTTTATGGACCTTCCTTTGTGCACTGGTGCACAGTCATGTTGGAAGAGGAAGGGGCCAGCTCCAAACTGTTCCCACAAAGTTGGGAGCATGGAATTGTCCAAAATGTCTTGGTATGCTGAAGCATTCAGAGTTCCTTTCACTGGAACTAAGGGGCCAAGCCCAGCTCCTGAAAAACAACCCCACACCATAATCCCCCCTCCACCAAACTTTACACTTGACACAATGCAGTCAGACAAGTACCGTTCTCCTGGCAACCGCCAAACCCAGACTCGTCCATCAGATTGCCAGATGGAGAAGCGCGATTCATCACTCCAGAGAACGCGTCTCCACTGCTCTAGAGTCCAGTGGCGGCGTGCTTTACACCACTGCATCCGACGCTTTGCATTGCACTTGGTGATGTATGGCTTGGATGCAGCTGCTCGGCCATGGAAACCCATTCCATGAAGCTCTCTGCGCACTGTTCTTGAGCTAATCTGAAGGCCACATGAAGTTTGGAGGTCTGTAGCGATCGACTCTGCAGAAGTTGGCGACCTCTTCGCACTATGCTCCTCAGCATCCGCTGACCCCGCTCCGTCAGTTTACGTGGCCTACCACTTCGTGGCTGAGTTGCTGTCGTTCCCAAACACTTCCACGTTCTTATAATACAGCTGACAGTTGACTGTGGAATATTTAGGAGCGAGGAAATTTCACGACTGGATTTGTTGCACAGGTGGCACCCTATCACAGTTCCACGCTGGAATTCACTGAGCTCCTGAGAGCGACCCATTCTTTCACAAATGTTTGTAAAAACAGTCTGCATGCCTAGGTGCTTGATTTTATACACCTGTGGCCATGGAAGTGATTGGAACACCTGATTCTGATTATTTGGATGGGTGAGCGAATACTTTTGGCAATATAGTGTATATATAAAACTAGCATGACATTTTGCATCACACCCAAAAATAGATAGCTGTTTGATGTACTTCCTGTCAGGAATGCCATGTTCTTCTGTGTGTGATGAAGTTATAAACATGCTAGGAGTGGCAGAAGAAGTACAAATGCAACTTGTTTACAAGACTAGCAAAACACACAGCTAAAGGGTTTTCAGACATGGAGACATGGAGCTTACTGTAGTATGAATTAAAAGTAGAGAGAGAACCAACAGAGAAATAAAAACACTTAAGGAGTTAAAAATAAATGGATTAAGTTAAGTTTAATCAGAAGAAACTGTCTAATGATACATTGTGCCATGGCAACAACACTATTGTATGCAAGGTCACTATGAGATCCAAACTGTAGATCCAATCAGTAGCCCAAAGCCTTACTTACTGGCTGTTATAGATGGTACATATTTTATAGACATCTTCATGAACTAAAAGAGTGTCCACTGCATTTGAATACTCGGCAGGAAATCACCAGAAATCTGTTCTAGAGGTAGGTACTGCAAGCTGCACCTCTCTCGATCCATGGAAGATGGCTCACATAACTTGTCCAGGGTATAAAACGAGTCCCATTACTTCATTTCTAGCATTTGGCAGACACCCTTATCCTTAGCAACGTACATTTATCTTATTTTTACAACTGAGTAGTTGAGGGTTAAGGGCCTGGCTCAGGGTTCCAACAGTTGCAGCTTGGTGGCCGTGGGATTTGAACTCACAAACCTTCTGACCAGTAGGTTAACACCACTGAGCTACCACTTCCCTCACAGCCCTCCCATTATTCATGAAAGAAAGCAAGTATCCTCTACATTTGAACATTGCTTCATCATTTCCTCTTCATGCACACATTCCAACAAGTCTTGTTGTTGCCTTTGTTTCAGGTAAGTTCTGGTATCATTGTCTTCATCTACTGATTTTCTTTCGATTTGCCATTGTATTGGACATTGTCTTGTTTGATCCTGTCCTGATTTGATTCAGATTTCTGAATTGTGGAATTTGAATTTGTTATCAAACCTCTTGCAAATGGACTCACACTTCCCAGGGTCCTGTCTGTTGGGAAGTTGCTTCGTTTAAAACTATAAAACAATAGAAACTGGCTCTAAATATATAAAAATACATTGTTTGAGAGGTTGAAACAGTAGAAAAAAGGCAGGAATACACTGTGAATGGGATGCAATGCTGTAGCCGGGCATCACACACATTGCCTAAAGGCAATTTAGAGTCCTCCTATTGGCATGTTTTTGGAACGTAGGAGGCCTGAATATCTCTGAGCCCTGGAGCAGTGAGGCAACAATGCGACCGTGCCTCTCCAAACTGTTCCACCTGTCAGCATTTACATTATAAGTTAAGTGTGGTTGAAATTTGAGGAAAAAACAGGAAGAGTATGGTAGTTCCAAGCTGGTTGTCACACGGGCTATTTGCAGTTTATATGTGTGTTAGTCCTAGGCTGTCTTGAATAACTATGCAATTTTGTGATATCTGGCAGGTGTTGGGCTTTTTACCCTGAAGGCTTCCCTAGGCAGAATGTGTTGCCCTTCTTTGCACATGTATCCTTGGTGGCCTGTCTTGATAAAAAAAATAAAAAATCTCTCGCTCCTGATGGATCATTCAATCTGTACCATTTGAACAATTGATTGGAAAACTTCCAAAAGTGGAATCAGTTTCAAGACTATGGAGTAATATTTAAAATCAGACATGGCTGGTACCTTTCTATCCACTTTTTTAGGACTTACATAGACACCTACTTGACTGTTACTTCAAACACAGCACTAGATGGACTGACTGTGCTAACAACTGTTCCACCTGCCAGGATTTACACTATAAGTTAACTGTGGTTGAAATTTGAGAAAAAATAGAAAAAGAATACGGTACGGTAGTTCCAGGTTGGTTGTCACAAGGGTTATTTGCAGTTTATGTGTGTTAGTCCTAGGCTGTCTTGAATAAATATAAAATATTCTGTGATATCTGGCAGGTGTTGGGTATTTTTTTTTACTCTGAAGGCTTCCCTAGGCAGAATATGTTGCCCTTCTTTCCATCTGTATCCCAGGAGGTGTGAACTGATGATGGAAAAATCTATCGCTCCTGGTGGTTCATTTAATCCGTAACATTTGACCAAGTGATTGTAAACCAAAGACTTCCAAAAGTGGAATCAATTGCAAGACTATGGAGTATGATAGGTACTGTTTAGGATCAGGCACAGCCGTCACCTGGTGCCTTCAACTTTTTATTAGGACTTACATGTAAGACAGGATACAAGTGAGGTTCTTGCTCAAGGCTACAGTAACAGTTTTGATGCCAGACTTCATTTTCAATCAGCAGCACAAGGCCTTAATTACTGTCCAATATAGATGGTACATATTTTATAGACAACTTGATGAGTTAAAAAAGTGTCTATTACATTTGAGTACTAACATGACATCAGTAGAAATCAGTGGCATATCAGTGACCTAAACTCCAACATGGCACTAGGTTGACCGGCAGTGCTAAATTAGCCCTTGGTGTGAACAAGTGTGTGAATGTTTATGTACATGGTGTCATGTGATGAACTGGCATCTCATCCATCCTGGCTCCGTCACGACCGGGAACTGCTCACTGAAGATAAATGAATAACAAATGAATGAAATAAAAAGAAAAACACATTTCTTAGAGCTCATGTGCGTGGAACAATCAGTAGAAGGTAGTGTACTATATATTAAGGCATCATAACTCGGACAACTCTTGACATTGATGAATATGAGGGGTGACTGATGTTAATGTAGCCTCTATGTGACCTTCCATTCACCAGAGATTGACACGGTCAATGATTAACACCAGCTCTGAGAGTTTTCTGTAGAGATCATACAGTCACCAAAAGGGCACCAGAAAATACATGTCTACACAGAGACTATTGATGTGACTATAAAAGCTTTGCAAGAAGATGGTGCTGGTAAAAGAGCTTAGTTTGGTTTCCAGATTGAAGAACCTTGACTGAGTTAAAGTAGAAGGATGCAGAGTTGCAAACTAATTGTGAGCTACATTGCCAGAGATAATGTTTTGTCCTCAACAATAAAACATGTTTAATCACCAAGTTTGACAGGTCCGTGGTTTAATCCTAAATTGGGTTAGTTCTGGAACAAGGTAGTGGGTGGAAAATGCAGGTAACACTGACGGCATTTTGGGTGCTAGATTATAAATAGTCCAGGAAGAGGATTTTGTCCAAATCCTGGTCCACCTAGGATTTTGTTTCAACGCTAATAGTCGGAATTAAAACGAATTAATTTCCGTATACAAGAGCGTACTGCAAACAAAGGGAAAGTCTAAGTGCAGACAGTGTATCTAGGATTTATAGTACCATTTCTGAGAGAGCAGGGGGATTATGGAGTGGATAATGGCTGTACCAAGTGAGCATAATGCAAAGAATGAGAGAAAAGAAGAAGTGATCTTTGTGAATGCCTGTACCTTTCAAGGCTAGTTTCTGTTTTTCTGTGTTTTCTTTAATCATTATTTATGGTGATGTTTCTTTGGTGTGTACAGCTGAAATAGTACTTTGGATTGTAAAATACGTTCTCTAAACAAACAAGTACAGGGAACTCAGGAAACTCCAACATCTGACTGTTTAACAGCTTGACTCTAAATCTGGTGGAAATGCACACTGGTTCTTAAGCACCGGCACTGCATTATTGGAAAAGCAGTATAACGGCTTTGTTAACACTAAGATGTGTAAACGCTAGTCATAAGTGAGGAAGGGGTTAACCGTTACACATTGCTAACACAGATTTATCTGGCAGTTAATTAATGAAAGCAACATGAGTTGTGGGAGTGAAGGGGCGGGAGGGACCGGCTCGGCTATGCCTAACGAAGTTGGATGAAGCACGTTATGAAGATATGAGAATCCAAGGACCTTCAGAGGTGAAGGCACGGCCATCAAACATAATTCACATTCATGTCTAATTTGTGCTGGAGTGATGAAAAGCCCTTGATTGGGTTGTGGAAGATTAAGAGCCCACAGATACGTGGTGAACTCACCACAGCACTTCCCACCGTGCCAGCAAATGTCCCCTGCAGTCCATAAATCAAACTTTGGACTGGGGTGAATTGGACACATGGTTCTTAGTTAAAGAATTAAGTCAAATTCAGACCACACAGAGCCAATTTAGACATCATATTCAACTGGGATATAAATGTGCTAGCAAGGCTAAGCCTCCAGGTTTATTTCAAAGATCAAAGCCTATCAATATACGGTTGTGTTTTTGAGGCTGGGACTGATTTCTGTCTAGTTCAGACTGTAGGGTCATGTGGTCAAGTGATTACAGAGTGACACGCCCCTTGTGATTGTGTGTCTATTTGGGCGTGTCCAGTCGAGCTCACATTGCACAGTCAAAGTACACAAAAGAACAGATAACTAATTTTATTAATTTATTAATTAATAAAATTATTTATTTATTTATTTAACAAAAAGGAAAAACTGTTACTTTTGTAAATTTTCAGTTTGATATTCAGTGGAAACCCAGCATGAAACCTAACGAGGAAATGCAGCTGTCTATCTGCCTTTGTGTGTGCGAGTGTGTGTGTGCATGTGTATGTGTGTATCTCTTAACTCATATACCACTATCAGTAAGACCCTATATAATGCATTTATCAATGCTTACAGTTTAATTGTCGATGTATTGATAGATATTAGATCAAGTCCTTATATCAAATATCACGAGCCATCACCTCATCATGTTCTGAAAAAAATTACAATGATCCTAAAAGAAAATGACAGACCAACAGAGTTAAATTCAATCAAGAAAAGACAGAAAGTCATTGGTTTTATGGTAGCCACTGATATACAGATGCACAAACTGCCTGCTGGACATTCCAGCTCTCACGTCATGTTTGAGCACAGCGTTTCAGGACAGGTGTGGACAGGCCAGGGCGAGAGAGGGCCTGCAATCTGAGACGCTCCACTAGCAGCACCTGACAGCTGAATGAGGAGATGGGGAGACACACTCACACTACATGGCACCTTTCCAGGTTTATTTGTTAGCCGCTCTGTGATGCATGTGTGCATGACCTAGCTATTTCACCTAGCACTCCAAACACAAAAAAGAGACAGTGAGCACTTTGGGTACTGCCCATAGCAATAGGAAAGGAGGGCGGTCAGAATTTTGTTGGTCAGCGTTGTCAGTTTGTAATAGCAGGAGTCCCTCTTCAGCTTCTTCCGCTCAGATAAGAGGAAACGAATTCAAAATGACTTAATGCTTCCCCACCTGCCACTTCACATGCCTTCCTGAGGAAAATGTGCTCGGCTTATCAGGATGACGCCGAGGCCGAGGACAGGGGATGCTGAGAGAGCGTCGGCGCTGCTGGATAACTGCTACAGGGAGACAGTGTGAGGCAGGTGTCCTGATTAATTACCTGAGTGGAAGATCACTATCTTCTGACTAATCTACCATCATCTGGTCGATCGTGTACTGCGCTCTGGTACAAATCACTCAAACACAAACCACAATTCATGCTGGGAATTTCGCTGGGAATGTTTTAGGCATGTACTTAATGCAATGTCCAGTAGTGGTAGTTGAAAAAGTGGCACTTGCTGAAGCTGCTGCTGATCTCAAATGGGCTTCTGTTGCACATACAGTGCACTAGAAAGTCTGTAATAACATTGTGTTCTACTATATAGTGAGCATTGAGTGTATAATGAGTATAAGAAGGTTTAGGGTTTGGTGGGCAGTGTTTGCTGATCCTTATCATTCTTTGAATAACTACTTGAAATACATTGAATGTTTATATCATGTGAAATAATTTGCACTATACAAACTTATGTTATGTTGTGGTATGATGTTTTATTATGTATGTTTAGTATATGCTGATGGAGTACATTGTTTTCCTTTCCTTTCCTTTCCTTTCCTTTCAGTGTTTTCCTTTCCTTTCCGTTCTTTTCCTTTCCTTCCCTTACGTTCCTTTCATTGTTTTCCTTTCCTTTCCTTTCAGTGTTTTCCTTTCCTTTCCTTTCCTTTCCTTTCCTTTCCTTTCCTTTCCTTTCCTTTCCTTTCCTTTCCTTTCCTTTCCATTCTTTTCCTTCCCTTCCCTTCCTTTCATTGTTTTCCATCCTTTCCTTTCCGTTCTTTTCCTTCCCTACCTTTCCTTTCATAGTTTTCCTTCCCTTTCCTTTCAGTGTTTTCCTTTCCTTTCCGTTCTTTTCCTTCCCTTCCCTTCCTTTCATTGTTTTCCTTTCCTTTCCATTCTTTTCCTTCCCTTCCCTTCCCTTCCTTTCATTGTTTTCCTTTCCTTTCCTTTCCTTTCCTTTCCTTTCCTTTCCTTTCATTGTTTTCCTTTCCTTTCCTTTCCTTTCCTTTCCTTTCCTTTCCTTTCATTGTTTTCCTTTCCTTTCATTTCCTTTCCGTTCTTTTCCTTCCCTTCCCTTCCTTTCATTGTTTTCCTTTCCTTTCAGTGTTTTCCTTTCCTTTCCTTTCATTTCCTTTCCGTTCTTTTCCTTCCCTTCCCTTCCTTTCATTGTTTTCCTTTCCTTTCCTTTCCGTTCTTTTCCTTCCCTTCCCTTCCTTTCATTGTTTTCCTTTCCTTTCCTTTCCTTTCCTTTCCTTTCAGTGTTTTCCTTTCCTTTCAGTGTTTTCCTTTCCTTTCCCTTCCTTTCCTTTCATTGTTTTCCTTTCCTTTCCATTCTTTTCCTTCCCTTCCCTTCCCTTCCTTTCATTGTTTTCCTTTCCTTTCCTTTCCTTTCCATTCTTTTCCTTCCCTTCCCTTCCTTTCATTGTTTTCCTTTCCTTTCAGTGTTTTCCTTTCCTTTCCTTTCATTGTTTTCCTTTCCTTTCCTTTCATTTCCTTTCCGTTCTTTTCCTTCCCTTCCCTTCCCTTCCTTTCATTGTTTTCCTTTCCTTTCCTTTCCTTTCCTTTCCTTTCCTTTCCTTTCCTTTCCTTTCCTTTCCTTTCCTATCATTCATTTTCCTTTTTCTCTCCTCTCCTCTCATTTCTTCTTTTCCTTTCCTATTCTTTATTTTCCTTTCCTTTTCCTTCTCTTCTCTTCCTTTCCCTTCCCTTTCCTATCCTATCCTATCTTTAACTTCCCTTCCCTTCCCATGTTTTCCTTTCCTTTTCCTGTCCTTTCCCTGTAATCGTTGATAGATGTCTTGTGTACGAGTCACCTGGATTTTCTAGATTAGTAGACAAATAATATGAATATAATGAATATAATATCAGAGTTTCCAATTTGAGACACAGCTCATGACAACAATCACAATGTTGGCGAAAAGCCATTGTGTTTAACAACTTTAAAGATTTACACTTAAACTTGGAAAGCAGTGATGTTTAGTCTGTTAAAAGACATAATATTTAGTCAAATGAATGTCGCTTTTAATCCTTTAGATGTACATAAAGTACGCGGGCGAGAATGTGAACACTGCTACTCACGCTGAAAGTTGGGCATCAACATCAAGTAGAGCCTTAGCAATAGTCTTAGCGTCAAATGAAGCCGAAAAAAATTCCATTGATATTCTTTGTTTATAAAAAATCTTGACCATCAAAAATACATAGTACAGCAGCCATGTATAATTAATGAATCTGTCCGTTAAACATTTTAGCAATTTAACAACCTTACTATCCAATAAAGGTGATAGGAAAATAAAAACAATATTCAAAGGCTGGGATTTTTGGATGAATGTCATAAAATCACAGAGGACGTGACAAGCTGACAAGAGCGTTTGACATGTCAGATAGCTTGTTTCTGCATGGAGAGACTTAACTCAAGATGCATTCCTCAGACTGAAAGACAGACAGGGCGTCACATAAGCGCTCGTCTCTTCTACTAAGCAGCTTCGGTCTTCGGTGGATCATGCTTTCATTTCTATCGGTCAAATTGGATCAATAATAACCAGTATATGACGTGCTTACCTCCCCCAGTGCTCTACAGGCATTACAGTTGTACATAATGTAACTTTATCAGAGTCATTACTTTATAGAAAGCCTGTTTAGGGGCATCACAGTCGAGCTTGTCACGCATTCTTATTAAACACCCGCCTGAAGACAGCAGTGCCATCGGAGTGTCGGCTAATTAAGAGAGCTTTTTTTAATGGAGTTATTACAGCTGCCCGGGATGACGTGGCTACCCATGATTCACAGAGAGGGGCCGAATACAGCCGGCTTTTTTAATGGGATCCACGTGGGGGGCTGCTTGGAGTCTATTGTGTGGCATCAGTAAGGGGTGCCACTCTTATAGAGTACAGCTATAGATGGTACATTAATCACTGCGGGGCTTTTTCACATTTTAAGACCGACTCGAGGCAAAACTAAACCGACAGAAATAGGTCATGTTCTCGCTGATACATTACAATAATGGATTACTCTTCATGAACCATAGGTAGCGACTTGTACAAATTACGATTATGCTAATTTTGACCATGCTAACTGCTTTCAAACAGCACCACTTCATGCTAGCTGATCATGACACCTCATCCAGAAATGATACAAACACAAAATATACAAATATTACCCCAAATTAAGAAACTAATCAACATACTTGTGATTAAGACTCTTGTCATTAAGTCTTGTTTATTCTGAGAATATTTTACGTAGCATTACATCCTAGCACTGCTGAGGTCTTGATTCTGATTGGTTGAATTCATTTTCTCACTGCCTCAAGCAATACGGAGCAATTTGGCTGAAAGACGAAGCACGGCTTAATATTAACATGCTAGTCATGATATGTTAACGTTTAAGGAACTTAATATAAACGGGGTTTCTGTCAGTGTACGTTGCTGGATGTTCAACATAACAGGAGCTACCTCGTATACGATCTGCAAGCCAAGTGTAACTAGAAATGGATAAAAAGATTAGTTTTGGCAAATTACTGTCATTAAAATGATCCTCTAGCTTGGCTTTAAAGTTGCTGAAGCATATTAGTTATGATTTACTAAGAGTTGTGTGAGTGAGGGTCTATGCTGATGCAAACCATTATTACAGTAGATGTTAATAGAACACTACAGGAAAGTTATTTTTTAGAAAGCAAATTGTAAATTGACAAATTCTGCCTGAAATTTCTAATCAGATTTGCTAGGTTTCAGTTTGCAAAACATAAAATGTGTCCAATCCAGTGGTGTCCAGGCCAACTGGCTTGTGTCCCACCCATGCCATGGTGTATCCAAGCCTCATGGCCACTTTTATCAAAATTAAGCTCGAGTCTATAATCTCCATAGAGACTATTAAACAGAATAAAGCACCTACTGTAGATGTAGAACTGAATGTTTTTTGGAAAGACTTTGTAATAAATCAATGGTCGGTGTGTGATTATATATCATAGACTGTACTACAGACTAAGAATTGCAGATTTCCAAAATGAATATGGTGTGTAATTGAATATTTACATGTCTGGCATTTGGGAGACACCCTTATCCAAAACGACTTACAATTTGTCTCATTTTATACAGCTGATGGTTAAGGGTCTTGCTCAAGGACCCAGCAGTGCCAACTTGGTGGACCTCAGATTCAAACGCACAACCTTCAGATCAATAATCCAACACTTTAACCACTAAGCTACCACACCCACTGGCAGTGCATAATCATACAATTTATAGTTATACAATGTGGACAATCACAATCACATTTCACAAAAAGACCAGACATTGACATGTTATTCCATATGTATTTTATATAAAAAACAGAGAGCGAGAGACACGGCACGCTGATATAAGCAGGGAAAAAAGCCTCCAATGTGTTGGTTTGTCTTTTCTTTCCATAATGTACAAAAATGCCAGAAATATCTCACCAGTCACCAAGCACCGAATGACACCAGGGACAAAACATTACACATGTGGAGAAATTGAAGTGCCAATATGAGCAGCCTAGAAGAGAGCTTGAGAAGGAAAAAAAAAACAAGAACTTGATAGACATGAAGTGGGAGAGAGAGCGTGTGAGAGAGACAGAGAGAGAGAGAGAGAGAGAGAGAAAGAGAGAGAGAGAGAGCATGAGAGGGAGAGGGAGAGAGAGTCAGGAAATCTCTTTGGCCAGCCATGCTTGACCATGCTCCTTGGAAAGCCCTTCTCTCCCCTCGTGCTTTGGCTCATGTGCTGCATGGAAATGAACCAGCACTTCACTGCTCCACTCGTCCCCGTAATACACTCTCTGTAGTGGTGACGGCCCACTAATGAGTACACTTCCAGCCATTAGGCCGCTTACGACAGCTAGTGTGCTGCTAAGCCCCAGGGGTTGCAACGCACCATGTCCTCTAGGCTTTTAAGCCTCTGCACAGTTATATCGCAACGTGTTACACTTTATTGTCCATATAATAGTGATACTTTTAGGGGTGGAAGATAGGGTTAGATTCTAAAAATAACTAGGAAATAACCAGGAAATGAGAATAACGCTGCTTGACGATTGAGCGCCATTTGCTTATATGGATATTAATATGGATTATAAGTACTGACACTATCAAGTGAGGAAAATACACTGATAATGTAACATTGGTGTCACCCAAATGATGATGAGGTTCCTTTCTGAGCCTGGTTCCTCTCAAGGTTTCTTCCTCATATCATCTCAGGGGGTTTTTCCTCACCACTGTGGCCTCAGGCTTGCTCATTAGGGATAAATGTTAGGAATGAACAGTAACTTAACTTTAAACTTTATATTTTTTCCAGTCTTCTGTAAAGCTGCTTTGAGACAATGTTCAATTCAATTCAATTCAGTTTTATTTGTATAGCGCCTTTTACAATGGACGTTTACAAAATAAGATAAACAGAGAAAGGAGAAGGGAAAAACAAACAAACAAACAAATAAATAAATAAAAATGAATAACTAAATAACTAGAAATAAAAATAAATTATTAATTTAAATTATTGAACTATTTTATCCTTATTTTATCCCTAATGAGCAAGCCTGCTCAGTTGCATTATTTTAAAAATGTCCATTGTTAAAAGCTCTATAAAAATAAATTGAAAAAGTAGCTATAAACCACCATTCCCTCACCAGCCTAATAGAATCAGTAAGACTTTCCCACATCAGAATACTGTATTAACTCTTTATCCCAGAGGCTAAAATATGGAATTTGGACATTAAATGACTCCACGGTGTTGGTTAATATGAAGCTCATATGAAAGCAGACACTCAGGGCTTTAAGAATTTGTAGTGTTTCATAAGTATTTCTGTTTTTCCCTATCCTACTAGGAGCAATATTCATAGAAACTTCCACACAAGTGTTCCTAACCTCAAAGTAATTGTTGATATCAAACCCATTTATACTCTCTGAGATGCCCCAAGTGCTTGTTTATAATCATTTATAATCTGTTATCTTCAACCAATAATATTCTGTGTAAGGTTATCCAACAGAGAGAGAAACACACTGAAAGCCAACAGAGTCCTGACTCGTTTTATATCAGACTCTGGTTTACACTGGAGACTCCTTCCATAAACATTAAATAACCATTACATTACAGACAACTTCCCCATTTCTCTTTTATTAAATAATCTGATTATTTTCTTTGTAAATCTTATCTGGTGAGAATAATGTACACAGTGTAGAGTTACAGTATTACAGAGATGTTTCTGTGTTTCTGTCTGCAAGGGCAGTGAAGATTCAGGCAGAACCAGATCAGTGGGAGCCGAGCAGTGTGCAGCAGAATGCGTAGGCTTAGCTGGCTCAATTTTTTTGTCTCTACAGGCATGAGGCAGGCATTTCCCCCCCTTTAATCCTACCAGTTTACAAGACAGCCACTTTACAGGGTCATTGTGAATGGCTGTTTCCCTCCATTTAGCCAGCGCGCCACACTCATTCCAGCTAGTTTAACGCTGCCACGGCTCCAAGAAGAAGGATTACGCTTGGGTCCGTGTTGCTCTGCGAGGTCCGTGCAGCACAGCCAGCAGGCAGTTGTTTGTATGTCAGCTTTTTAAAACGGACGAATCAATCCAACAATGCTAACAAACGCTAGAAGCAATGCCGCTAGTTAGCACGACAGGGCTAAATAATACAATTAGCTTTCAATTAGCTTCGCACAGTTTTATGCTGGTTCCTGAACCAGTTAGTGAATGAAAGCAGCATTGAAGTAAACATGGTGTGATTTTTTCTTTACGGTCAAGAGATTTTTTAGACAGCTAATAACATTAAGCTATCGACTATAGGTTAATCTGTTTCAAGCACACACACACAGCACCTAAAACAGAAACAATTACATGAACTTAAAAGAGAGAGAGAGAGAGAGAGAAGAAAAGCTATTAAATGTGTGACCTTTCCCCAGTGGTGGAACTGAGCTTGCGTGGCTTTATAACTCGTGTTAATTTTGTTAGTGTGACCGAATGTGTGTGAGGCTGAAAAGTAAAGGCCACTTTGCCATTTTAAGAGTAAAAAAAAAAAAAAAGCTAAATGCATGCCTTTTCTAAGTGGTAATGCATGCATAAGCAGGCACTTGAAATTCCCTGTCAGCAAACATCAGAGGGGAGGAAATTTGCTGCATGAGCGACTTGTAGCAGGTTGGTAATGATGAGGCCAGAGGACTCAACCCTGACCAAGTTATTATCCTGCCATCAGATTTTATATTTAAAATGACAACTCTACAACTCTTCTCGCCGCTCGCTAAACTGGCACGCGTCCAACTGGCCGGCGCGTCCTTCACCAGGACACCGCCGCTACTCCTTCTCTGTGTTTTATTTTATATCAATGCTATTCAAATAATGGAATAAGATGTTCATCTCCAGTCTTTTGTAAGAATATCATTCTAACTAATTAAGGTTCCCACTGGGGAGACTGTGAAGCAGCCACAGGCAAAGACTGAAAGAAATCGGTGAGGGGGAAGGGAAAAAAAAAAGAGGCAAGAAAAAAGAAACCAAGAAAAATCCAATTCCATCATAGAGCAGTGTAACAAAGAGGGCGGAGGCCGATACCACACAAAAGCGCAATGAATTCGCAACAGACGAAGTGCAAAAAAGGCATTCTTTTACTTGCTATTATAGCGCACGTCCGAGATGTTGTGATCCGATTCCCCGGGCGGAGTCTCGGCGCTTTTCCGATCTTTCTGAATTCCAAAGCCGCTTCATCCATTATCTTTTAATAGGAGGGTGATTGCTCCACAATGCAATCGCTTCTGCTCACAGCATCCACACAATGAGGGGGAAATAAATAAAGAAAGAAACCCACAAAATGACAAAACAGACAACAATGAGTGAATGTGCTCACATAATGATTACGGCATTGATAAAATGTGCAGGCTATAATTTACGCTAAATAGCCCTGTTCTATCCCGAGTCTCTTAAAAGCTTCTGGAGGCTGACATGAGGCTTGGGATTGGTTTTACTTTACTACTACTACTATTACTAATAATAGCAGTGTCTGTTTGCATCCTACGCCATACATAATGTCTATTTATACCAAGAAATGTTCTGAGTACTTCTTGATTTTCTGATCTGATCAATCAAACTCACCGTCCACCTGTGCATTCACGTATGCAGTTATCATAGTCAATCAGCCAATCATCTGGTAGCACAGTGACACGTCATGAAAATCATGGTCAAGATCTTCGGTAAGTGTTCACATCAAACATCAGAATGAAGAAAGTCTGTGATTTTGATTCTGCAGACATGGATCTTGGTTGTAGAATGTTGGCACTATTTTTCTGTATAAACTCTAGAGATTGTGTTTGTGTGTGAAATTCCCTAGAGATCAGCAATTTCTGAAATACTCAAACCCACCCAGCCCATCTGGCACTAAGAACCATGCCATGGTTAAACTCACAGAGATCAGACTTTTTCTCCATTCTGACATGTGATATGAACAGTTCTTGACGGCAATCGCTCTGATTAGATATCTGAATGAGTGTACAGGTGTTCCTAATAAACTGGACGGCAGCATGTTTGCCTGACAAAACAACACAAGATCAAGAAGTATTATGGACATTTATGTTTTTGGGGTATAATGCAACCAGACACTCTTATTACTGTCCTGCTGCCACCTGATTGGTTGACAGGAAAACTGCATCACATGCTTATATACAGGTGTTCCTAATAAACTGGACGGTGGCATGTTTGCCTGACAAAACAACACAAAATCAAGAAGTACTATGAACATTTCTGTTTTTTGGGGGTATAATGCACCCTGACACTGTTATAACTGTCCTGCTGCCACCTGATTGGTTGACAGGATAACTGAATCACATGCTTATATACAGGTGTACCTAATAAAGTGGACGGTGAGTTTATAGCATCACCACTGGCGGTTCTTTTGCTTTTTATAGCGCAAGGTCCTCCTTAGGATACCACAACCACAGACTTCTAGCTAAACAGATGACAAGCTGGGAGCTAAATAGCTTAACAGCCGACTAGCTGTTAACAGCTGAGCATACAAGAGCTAAATAGCTAAACAGCTAAACAGCTGATTAGCCGAGCACTAAAGAAGCAAAGAGCCGACTACTGGAGAGTTAAATAGCTAAACAGCCGACAAGCCAAGATTAAAATCTGAGTAGCTGAGAGCTAATTTGCGAAACAACTGACTAGATGAGAGCTAAATAGTCAAACACCTGACTATCTCAGAGCTAAATAGCTAAATAGCCAACAAGCTGAGAGCTAAACAACTAAAGAGCTGAGTAGCTGAGAGCTAGTTTGCAAAACAACTTACTTGATGAGAGCTAAATAGTCAAACAGCTGACTAGCTCAGAGCTAAATAACTAAACAGCTGACTAGATCAGAGCTAAACTGAGCTAACTATCCAATAGCTAAAATGCTAAACAGCTGTCTAGCCAAGAGCCAAATAGCTTAAACAGCTGACTAAATAGCAGAATGACCAAAACTAGCTCTAGGGAAATCCTTCAGATCCTTGTCACCCCGTTTTTTACTTCAACACACTAAAACGTATCATGTACAAGCTAGCTAGCATGACGTCCATCATTATTATTTTCTGATCATCAACATCGTGGCCATTCTGCTCGTCCGGCGCTAAGGGTAGAAGGAAGGCACTCTTAAGACATGTTGAGAGAAAACACTTCCTCTAAAGCCTCTGCTTCACACACTCGATTGAGGAGGAGCTTCACGAGCACCAGGACGAGGAGATAAGTGTGTAGAAAGGCGGCGCATGCTGGCTATCGCCTCTGATTAATTGCACTGAGGAGGCATTAGGAATAAGCGCTTATTATCTGCGGCTTCCTTCTTCCAGCGCATGCAGGATTATTATGTTTTTCTTCTGACACGTATTTCCACCATGCGTCTGTCACTGAAGCCTGTGGACTGTGATCACCTTCAGACGGCTGATGGCAGAGAGCGGGATGATTTTCTTCTTCTTGTTTGTATGTATGGAGCATAATTCCTGTGTGAGAACGAGGAGAGAGTGAGTGACAAAAATAGGGAGTGTGTGTTCAGGCCTACAGGATCTCCAGCGACCCATCACTAGATACATCTTCTTCTTCTCCTTCTTCGTCTTCTACTTTTCCTTCTCCTTCTTCTTTTTCTTCTTCTTCTCCCTCTCTTGTATAGTGAACTGTTTAGCTATTTTGCTTTCGACTAGTCAGCTGTTCAGCTCTCAGCTAGCCGACTCTTTAGCTGTTTAACTCTTGAATAGTGAACTGTTTAGCTATTTAGCTCTCGACTAGTCAGCTGTTTAGATGTTCAGCTCTCGGCTAGTCTGCTCTTTAGCTATTTAACTCTTGAATAATCAGCTGTATAGCCATTTAGCTTCTCGACTAGTCTCGGCTCGCCGGCTCTTTAGCTATGTAACTCTTGAATAGTCAGGTGTATAGCTATTTAGCTTCTCAACTACTCAGCTGTTTAGCTCTCGGCTCGCCGGCTCTTTAGCTATTTAACTCTTGAATAGTCAGCTGTATGGCTATTTAGCTTCTCGACTAGTCAGCTGTTTTGCTGTTTAGCTCTCGGCTAGTCGGCTCTTTAGCTATTTAACTCTTGAATAGTCAGAAGTTTAGCTTTTTAGCTCTGAGCTAGTCAGCTGTCTTCACAGAGTAATACATTTTCACAGAGTAATAAGTGATATCTCAGTGGTTAAGAAGCTGGATTACTGATAAGAAGGTTGTGAGTTTGAATCCCAAAACCACCAAACTGCCCTTTCTGGGCTCTTAAGACCCTCAGCTACTCAGTTGTATAAATAAGGTATCTGCAAAATACCATAAATATACATTTCTGTGGATCAAAACTGAACCAGAACCAGTAATGATGTATTCATTGATAGAAACTTCAAAGCGCTTTCGTACGTCGCTCAGGATAAGGAATTCTGCCAAACACCGCAAACATAAATCAAAACGTAATCACAAAGTGAAGAGAGCCGAGAACTCGAACGTGAAATGTTACACAGGAAGAAATTCACAGTCAATCACATGCAAACTGCTGTGCAATCAACTTTAGTACTAGGAATAAAGCCAGCTCCTCACTAACGGTTATTGTCCTGGCTTTAGTGTTTATTGCAACATCAAAATACGTTAATTATGTTAGAAATGCTTGTTAATTTATAGACAGCCCTGGGCAAACATATTCTAAATGGCTGCATTTCAGTCACTGATTTCAATGTTTGGCTTATAAATGAATAAAAACATAAATAAGTAAATACATTTTAAACAAACAACCTTCCTACTAATCAAATTCCCCCGGTAAATTGACAAATATTTTTTACAGACTATCAGGCAGAATTATTGTTTATTTAACTTGTCCAGTATTTTTTTTTTTCATTTATTTTACTTTTTTTTTATTTGTTTAAAGTGATCCACACTAGTGGATCTAAAATCCATTTCAATAGAGGCTCAAATATTCACAATTAGGTTATTTATACTGTGGTCAAATGTTAAAAGCCTTCTGGGGGTCCAGCAGCAGGATCCTGTGCTCTCGTTGCCACAGCCTGGGTTCGATTCAGGGGTGCCGATGAAGAGTTAACTCTCAGTGCCAGTCCCAAGCCTGGATAAAATGGGAGGGTTGCATCAGGAAGGGTATGCGTCATAAACCTTGTGCTAAATCAAATATTCGGACCAGATCTGGAGTGGTGACGCTGGACAAGGGGCAGCCGAAAGAACAACAACAATAACATACTGCTGTCAAATTTGACCCAAACTGTATGTAAGGGTAAAATAAATAACATATCATGGTCAGGTAGTTTGTTTTCATAAATTGAACCTAGCCAACCGTCCTGCACAACATCTCTGGAGTTACGTAGCTGAAGATGAGGAACTGCCAGAGCCTGGCATTCCTACCTCTGTTTTATTACAGTGTTTCCAGGCCACGCCCACTCTGGCCACACCCACTTCTGAGCACCCAGTTCATCCTTAAAGCACTAATCAGAAATGTTAAACAGTGGCATTGTGTTACACAGCTAACACACAAAAGGTTTGGAAGATCTGACACGAGGCAGCGATGAGGGTTTTGAAGGGTTCTGAAGGTCAGGAAAAGCTTCCGGGAAGGATGCTGAAAATGATAAACAACAGGAAGAGCTCTAGGGCTGGTGTGGTGTGTGTTGTGTGATGGGTAAAGTTAACACACTATGACAACGGGAAAGTAAAGGTCTGCTGCTAGTAAAGCACCGGCACTGCAGGAGGTTTGAATGAGTGAGTTTTAAAAAATGCCATTCTATGATTTTTAGACAAACCAATCTGGAAGGCACAAGACCTGGATGACATGCACCATTTCCTCTCATCTCCATGTCAAAAGCCAAAAGCAATAGCGGCACTTTTTGGGGCACTTTATTCAGCTGTAATGTTTGTTCAGGCCCAAGAGCACCTAGCGTCAGACAGCTGGATGGAAGCTGACGAGCAGCAAGAGACACTCTGACATCTGCGCCGAGAAGAGAAAGGTTCGAGACCGAAGCCATGAGGAATTGTTCTGACAAATAAAAACAGTCTTCGAGATGTTTTTTTTTCCTGCAGAATGTAAAACTGCATTAGGAATATTAAATGCGTAGAAATCAACTCCTTATTAGAAACACTCCACCTGCCGTCATCAACGCTTTCACAAACAAGCCCGATTACTGCCTGCTCTTTATTTTGTTATGATTACTCTCAGTAATCTGATGGAGCCCTGACTCTGCTCGGCTGTGATTTGGCCGTCTCCGACTGAGCGGAGGCACGCAAGCCTCATTTGAGACACGGCAGCGAGCAAGAGGCGCAATCAACACAGGAACAGCGTCGACTCTGGGCTCGAAAAAAAGGCGGCGTTCATTTAGCCAGAGCCACTTGAAAGTCAGCAGGATCCTTCTTAATTAATGCGGAATGACTTCAGCAGAGGCGAAGCCTCCAGACCTGCCACTCTCAGACCCAGGCACGAGGCAGAGGGGCATCACAGGGGGCCACATATCATTATTACATCTTTATATCATTATATACTGACAATATTACACAGGCACATCCTCTACACAGGACAAATATAACTATGGATATGTGCAGGTTTTCGCTTTGTATGTATCATGTTACACTTTTTACACTGGTATAAGAAAGGGAGAAGGAATGATTTTATGTTCCTTAAACCAAACTGAGAAAAATAATTTACAGAGTTGTGTGATGATGTGGTTAGTCAGAATTTTTGAGAATCTGCCATTAAAAAATTTCAGGTCACATGACCTCCACAGTATACTAAATGCATGTGACATTTATTTATTTATTTATTTATTTATTTATTTATTTATTTATTTATTTATTTATTTAACCCCCCGTCTTCATACATTTTCACATAGTTTTTTTATTACAAAGTTTTTTATTATAACAATTAAAGATGCAGTTTGTTTATTTGCGTTTTTTTATTTAACATTTATACATTTTTAAAAAAATATTTTAGACTTAGTAATTAATTAATAATTTTATTTCATGTTAATTTTAGTTCATGTCCTCAATCTAAACCCACAAGTTCCATCTAGAAAGAGCTTTTTTTTGTATTTTTTAATATTGTTTAACCTTTTTTTTGTATTGTTTACTACATTTAAAGGTGCAGTTTACAATATTTTGTATTATTTTAGATCTAGAAATCATTTATTTTCTTTTACTTTAAGACTGTAATTGGACATTTCACCATATAATGGATCTGGATTTTTCCCCCTTGGCTTTAGTTTGAGGAGTTTTTATGTCTGGCCCAGAAAATAAGCTCCGCCCAAATCTGGAACACTTCACATTTTCTTATCATTTTGCTTTGCTTTGTGTGTGTGTGTGTGTGTGTGTTATATATTGTGTGCTTCACATTAACTGAAAATATTAAAACTCCACCTTTTTAAACCCTGCGCTTAAACCAGGACTCCTCGTATTTACAGCCTCCTGCTAGTTAGAAACAGCCAAATTAGCATCACCGTAACATGCTAATTAGCATTACCTTGCTGTGCTAATGCTAGTGAGTGAGGTGCTAGTAAGGTAAGCAAGAGAGAGCTAGCTCTGTGAACTGACATGCAGAGCAACACAATAACTAGAATAAGACAGGAGAGAGAGAGAGAGAGAGAGAGCGGGAGGAGCCCAAGGCGCTTGCTGATGACATCACACTAGTTAAAAGGTTAAAAGAAACGTGGTAGGACAAGGAATGTTAAAAAGATGTTGATCCAGGAATGCATGAGGAACGCATACATCTTTTATAACTTAAAAAAAATGTTTTAAGCTCGAATACCAGCACACACACACACACACACACACCAGACAGGTGCGCCTTTATCATAAAAACCTTGAGGCGCACCACCTTTGTTCGTCTGTCGCATCCACATGGCGACAGATTCGGATTTAATTCAAACACTCGCACACAGATACACAAAGAAGTTTCGAGTCTGTCCGTGCCAAACCTTCAGGGAGGAGGGAACAGGAGGTACAGGAGCGAGAGTCAATGTCAAAGCCTCGTTTCGCCTCCAGTAATGGACATGAAGTGCGGCGACACGGCCGAGATCACACGGTGAGACGGTGACCTGGGACAGGACATACAGGAGGAGGAGGAGGAAGAGGAGGAGGAGGAGCATCCACCATGTCAGCCTGACTGAAAGACATTAAGTAGGCCATGATAAAGGAGCAGAAAATCAGAGGAAGGCAGAAACTCCTTCCTGTCCGCGTTATTCTACAGGACCTAGGTAGGTACATACATCACGCTAAGCAGATCCGTCGATCTGATAGAGCGAACAAGCTCCTCCAAATAACAAATTGCTTTTGTCATGAGGGACGTCGATGATCTTATTGAAATAGAGTGCCATGAGGGTTGCTTTAATCAGGTACCAGCGCCGTAATGCATATCATATTCAAGTCAACACAGCTCCAGGAGATTATGTTCACTGAGTGCATCCGTGAAATGAAGATAAATCTCTGCTTTCACCATTGTGAGGCCGACGTGCGCTCGCCCGACAAAACCTCGCCAGCCGTGGCGCCTCCAATATCACACAAAAAAAGAGAACGAAAGAAAGATAGAAAGAAAGATGATCATTTAGCTTTGTAGCTTGTTCCTGACCTAGAAACGTAATTCTCGACTAAACAAATAAATCAGAAATGAGAAAAAGAACGACTCAAAGCCATCAAAAGCAGTGGCACGGGCAGTAAATCTCGGGGCGCACTCAGGTGGAACGGCGTGTGAGAATCAGGAGCTAAATTTGGAATTAGCAGCTCGCCAGCTAACAACACATACATCACGCTAATGCACTTCTGTCATCCTCGGCATCCTTTTAATCAGAGCACATCTGTGTTCAGATGGCTGGCTCACCCGCCGATAAGGTAAACACGGACGCCTGGGTACGAGGGTTGTGTTCGCCCACCATCGCACTTTCTCTCACACAACAAAGCTTAACGCTAGCAAGAGTTAGCAACGTGTTAGCTGAGCTCGTCTTCACAGATGGTTTTTAATGGGCTAGAAGTGCAGGATTTCTTAGCAAAGTGGGTCACTGGTTTTGGAGGATGAAACAAGAGTTTGTTGATAGAAATGACTTTAAAGACTCACATCAGCATGCCAGTCCAGGACGTGGTGAAAGTATGTCGCTCAATCTCTCAGGAATAATATTTAGAGCTGTGTATTGAGATGGAGAGAAAACACCAATAGAGGAAACTACGGTTACGCAAATATTCCTAATAGTTACGATGGCATGATTATATAACGTGGAATATAATGGGAATATTTTGTTAAATTTGATAGTAATTATAAATGAATTCATCGTGAATATCATGATATCCTTTTATACATTTATTTTAAATCTATATTTTATATATAAAATATATTTTATATGTTTAGTCACAGTAGTACTGGAAGTTTCGTACTTTGTTTTCTTTGAAATTGTAAAAAGTAAAAAAAAGTACAGATTTTCCATTTTTTCATTTTTAATGTTTATTTTTTAATTAAAAAAATGCTAAAATTACAGAAATTTTATATAATACATTTAAAATAAATAAAATACATATTTAATGTTTAAAAAATAAAATGGATTTAATTTTGCATCTTTTATTTATTTAGATTTCTTTGTTTTTCTTTCTTTCTTTCTTTCTTTCTTTCTTTCTTTCTTTCTTTCTTTGGAATACTAGCTGTTCTGGAAAATGGACATCTCTAGTTAGCATACTGTGTGACCTGTGTGTGTGTGTGTGTGTGTGTGTGTGCTAGATCACACTGCATTGTGAATTCATGAGTTATTTCTCCACAGAGACATTAAAACAGGCTTCACACACATTTTTATTTCTGGGTTACATTATTCAGAGAATATAAATTCAGCGCATCAGCATTTCATATCTATATTACATTTTCTTTAACAAATGTCCTGCTTCGATTATAAGGGCATCACACTTCCAGTGCCAAAAGTCCAAAAGTATTGGCACCTTTAAAAACGACAGCAACAAGAAAGAGCTCTATTCCTTAACAACAAAGATTACACACATTACATTCAACATGTCCATTCAAACAGCAGAGAGAAACTGTTCATTATGGTTCTATATAGAAAAATATTAGAGTAATGACCCTGAAGAAGTACCTGGATGCTGAAAAAAAACAAGTGTGAATGCTGGACGCGGTTTTGCTTACATACCAGAAAAGGGGCGGGGCTACCAGGCACCGATGCTGGACGAGAAAACAATTTCAAGATGGCCGAAGACACTCCTGTAACAGGAGGTCTTCCAAATGTCTTTTAAATGATCTCATGTTGTGTAATTTATTTTTTCATATCATCATTTGGGACGTAGCTTCAGGTGATGGATTTGAATTAATAGCTTTATAGAATTAATAGCTTTAAAGCAGAATTTCAGTAATAATAAAAAAGCTCAACACACCACATACTGCACATATAATTACAAACAGTTCATATATTCACGAATGAAAAAATCTATAGGTCATGCAACACACACACTGAACTATATGTAATTTTCAGTTTCAGACTCCATCCTGTGTGTGGATCTGCCCGCCTTTCACCCCTTCTGCTTTTCCTTCTGCACTTCCCATGAGTACACAGCTCATATCTGACTCCAGGCTACTTAGCATCCAGGAAAGGGCTAGCGCTTCACTCGAGGTCATTTCACACTGACCACAGCCATGTTCGAGCGGAGGATAATAACCTCCACCTCCTTCCCTCTCTACTCTAACGCAGTGATTGTATAGAAAGCAGCAATGCTTTGTTGAACATCTGGCTTTCAGCACAGCAGATTTAGATTTTGAATATATTTATTATTATTATTATTATTATTATTATTATTATTTTCTCCGGAAATTCAAAAGCAACAGATTATACGACTCCTGCTATCATCCACCTCCATATGTAACTGGAGGATTTACACTAGAAAAACTCGCCATATTGGTTTTTGGTAGGATGAATGGCTGTAAAGAAGTGTGTCAGATTGATGTGTAAGTGGTTAAAGTGTTGGCTTAATAAGCAGAAGGTTGTGAGTTCAAATCCCAGGACTCCCAAGCTGCCACAGCTTGAGCAAGGCCCTTAACCCTCAATTGCTCAGTTGTATGAAATGAGATCATTTGTAAGTCACTCTGGATAAGAGCGTCTGCTGAATACCAGAAATGTAAATGTGTAGGAAGCACAACATGACTGTGCACCAGTGCACAAAGCAAGCTCCATAAAGGCATGGATGAGCGAGTTTGGTGTGGAGGAACTTGACTGGCCTGCACAGTCCTGACCTCAACCCCATAGAACACCTTTGGGATGAATTAGACTGGAGACTCTGAGCCAGGCCAAAACTGTGACATCAGCCTTTATATGCACATGAATGTAATATGGAGTTGTCCCGCCCTTTGCAGCTATAACAGCTTCAATTCTTCTGGGAAGGCTTTCCACAAGGTTTACGAGCGTGTTTATGGGAATTTTTTACCATTCCTCTAGAAGAGCATTTGTGAGGTCAGGCATTGATGTTGGAAGAGAAGGTCTGGCTCGGAGTCTCCACTCTAATTCATCTCAAAGGTGTTCTATCGGGTTCAGGTCAGGACTCTATGCAGGCCAGTCAAGTTCAAAATGTCTGTATGCTGGAGCATTAAGAGTTCCTTTCACTGGAACTAAGGGGCCAAGCCCAAACCCTGAAAAACAACACCTGAATTCAATTGAAATGATTTGAAGGGGTGTTCCAAAACTTTTGGCAATATAGTGTATTAGGCAGCAAGGGAAGAGGCACTTCTCAAAATTGATGAGATGGAAGCTGGAAAAATGCACAAAGTGACTAAGTTCCAAGGGCCAAATTATGATCTTATCTCCAAAACAGCAGATCCTGTGAGATGTTCCTGGTATGCAGGGATAAGAACCTACTAAAAGTGCTCCAAAAAAGGACAACCGGTGAATCTGCATCAGGGTCATAGACTGTGAATTGGGTTTAATGATGCGAGCAGCGAGTGAAGGTTAGCCTGTCTGGTCTGAACACACAGCAGAGCTAGTGTAGCACAAACTGCTGAACAACTGAACTCTGTGCATCAGTATATGGAGCCGTGTAGCTGCAGAGTGGTCAAAGAGCACATGTTGAACCCTGTCCAGTGCTGAAAGCACCTACAATAGGCATGTGAGTATCGGGACTGGACCATGGAGTAATGGAAGAAGTGGCCTGGTCTAATGAATCATGTTTTCTTTTACATCATGTGGACAAGTGGAAAGAGATGGCACCAGGATGCACTATAGGAAGAAGGAAAGCCGGAGGAGGTAGTATGATGCTCTGGGCAATATTCTGCTGGGAAACCTTCCCATTCATGTGGATGCCACTTTGACACGGACCACCTACATAAACATTACTGTAAACCAAGATCATGGCAGCTGTAGTCCCTAATTGTCCTCTTTGAGGAACATGGCGAAGAGTTCAAGGTTTTGATTTTCCCTCCAATTTCCCCAGATTTTAATCCAATCAAGCATCTTTGGGATATACTGGTCAAACAAGCCCAATCTATGAAGGCTCCACCTCACAACTTATAGGACTTAATGGATCTGATGCTAAACTCTAGGTGCCAGATACCACAGCACACCTTCAGAGATCTTGTAGAGTCATCATCAGTCATGCATCAACATCTCAGTGCTGTTTTATCAGCACAATATTAGGTAGGCAGCTTCAATGATATGGCTGATCGTTTATATAAGCTATAAAGTTTAAATCTGTCCCAAAATCAGAAAATAATCAAACACGAGGTGGTGCGATGAGGCAGTATAACTCTTATTTCTCCAGAGTTGAATATATTCCTCTACATGCATTTTATTCATCTTAACTGGAATTTGACATCAGTTACAATGCTTATATTATTTAATCATCATTATGACATCATATATTTTATCCATTTATAGTTACCTTTTATTTTTTTAAATGAAAAACAATGGAAATATCAGCTTACTTACTTTTTTTAATAAGTTCTAGCAGTTGTTTTCCCCGAATAAAAATAAATAAATAAATAAATAAATAAATAAATAAATAAATAAATAAAAAACAGCTTATCATGTTACAGAGAAATCAAAATCTCCTATTGTAAAAAATAAATAAATAAATCTTTAATTTTTTATGTTTTTTTTATCAGTAGAATTAAATTCAAATTAGTTTTAAGAATTTATTCGAATTTAGACTTAAAAATACTTAATGAAATATTATGGAGGGTAAAGAGTCAATAAAAATGAATATTTTTCTGAAAAGCTTCAGTTATGAGTCCTGTAATCTTCTCTCTGCACAAATGCCATTTAGGAAATAAATAATAAAGTAATATTCTACCATTGTACACTAAATTATAAAAATAACTGAACACTGGTATTTAACGTGTGCTGTGGATATAGAGCGTTTTCAGCCCTCGAGATTTTTAACCAAACTGCACTTAAATTCAGAAGAGTAGAAAATGAAGGTTTTTGTTGGCAGGGCATAACAAACAAAGAAGTTAATCAGTAAATAAATAAAGTATGGATATCTTTGCGGTCCTGGACTGCAGGCCCCATCATCCTTGGAGAGGGAATTACAAGCTTGGGAAGTGAGAGAGACTTTGAGACAAAATATACACACACACACACACACACACCTGCTATGTTTCCTAATGCACCAAATATGCTAAGTAACCTGTCACTTCCTGACAAAGCAAAGACAGAGAATGGCGTTTCAAAAGCCTGTCCTTGTAGAGGGGATATTCTGCAGTGCTTTGATCGTCCCGCATGTCAGCTCAAACTATTTGAGGCCATGGCGTTAGTGAACAGAGCTGACTGGCTCAAGAGGAAGATTTATCATCATGTTAGAGGAAAGAAGCTCCTCACACTCCCTGCATGTTCATACACACATGATGAAGAAGTGAGGGAGGGAGGGAGGGAGAGAGAGAGAGAGAGAGAGAGAGAGAGAGAAAGAAAGAAAGAAAGAAAGAAAGAGCAAAAGAAGAGACTGATGAAGAAGAAAGAGAGAGAGAGAGAGAGAGAGAGAGAGAAAAGAAACAAGAGAAAGAGCAAAAGAGAAAGAGAGAGGGAGAGAGAAAGAAAGAAAGAAAGAAAGAAAGAAAGAAAGAAAGAAAGAAAGAAAGAAAGAAAGAAAGAAAGAAAGAAAGAAAGAAAGAAAGAAAGAAGAAAAAGAAGGAGTAAGACAGAATAGGGCTTGGAGAAAAACCTTAAACATACAGCGTACACAGAACAAAACCAAAGTGACACGTGAAGAACTGGGCTGCTGGACAATTCTGCTTCCCTTTACCCAACTGCACACATAGCAGCCAATCAATAACTGTGATTAAATGAATGGGGCATTCCGATTGGCCGGACTCGTTCCTCCAGCCCTACTGTATTTAGATTTATAGAGGGGGATTACTGTAATACAAATATAAAAACATATCAAAATGTGACTGTATGAAGGGTTTTCCCAGACCACAGCTAAACAAAAGTAATGATCTTTACTGCTTAAGACTTGATAAACTCTACTTTAGGAATTGTTTAGTCATTTTTTTTTGTCTATTTTTAGACGTTGATGATGTTCTCAGTGTTGTTTTAAACACTAAACTCGCTGCTTCTTACCTTGCTTTATGTGTCACATTTTCTGTACTTTCTGTATCTCTAGATTTTCAGATAAAAGAATGTATCTGTCAAACACTGCAACATATACACTTCCTTCCACATATATATATATATATATATATATATATATATATATATATATATATATATATATATATATATATATTTAGACAATGAAAAATCTTTCCACGTCTGTACAGATTGTGTCCATGCTCTTCGATATTTTGCTGATAATGATGATGATGATGATGATGATGATGATGATGATGAGGCAGAGCAGTATCACAGCTGACATTTTGACAGCCGGAGTCTGATTGCGAACAGACCTGAGGGGTACATTAGGCGCACGTTCGATTTGCTAGGAAACATAACTTTCTAATGTTGTGATCGAAGCATGTGAGTTCCACGTCATGTCTCTGTCAAGGCTTTAAATATATTTCTATGTCATTTAGGTAAAATATGTTTATGCCATTTTAAAGTAGAGAAATCGAAATATGCCATTTGTTTACATTTTCAGCTGCAGTGACATCAACAGGTTTTCCCAGAACACCAAAAGTGTATAACTTACTAGAGGAAAATGTGCTGAATGCACAAAAATTTATTTGTTTGATTATTTATTTATTTTTAATTTAATTTTACAAAAATATACAACTAAGCATGCTTCACATGTATAGAGCTCGAACATACGCAATAATTTTCTTACTGGAAAAATAAAACCCAGTAATTCTTCGACCATATTGAGGAGTTTCTAATGATTTGTTAGGTTTTTATCAGTAACATAAACGTACAGAATGGCTATTAATTAAGAAAAACAATTAGATGTTTCACCCAAGACCTAAATCTGTACTTAAGGACCTATTAACTGCTCGCTCTCAGATTCTAATGGGACTCGAAATGAGTGTTTAATTAAAAGCAAGAGCACTTGGAGGGTAAACAAGTTAAACATACAGTTAAACGACTCATAAACAGCGAGAATAGAAATGAACGGATGAACACGTGTGTCTTTAGCATGTTATTTTGCTAGAAACGCTTAAAACAACATGGACACCTGTTTCTCTGGAATGTTTCCAATAAACAAAATCACACTATTCTAAATGTACAGTAATAAAAATGAGACCACTGCTTAAAAAAATCAAATATAGGTTGCCGAAACCTCTTTGACAGGCAGCGTATATATCCTCAGAGTACGATGAAAATAGGTCAGAGAGAATGTAGCACAACCTCAAACAGCTAAATGACTAAAAAAGTCACACCCTTATTATTTATTAATGATGTAAAGCCTTGAGCGTAACGGCTTTCGCAAAACAAAAGTTCACAACACGTCACGCTCGGAATGTAAAGAATGAACAGAAGCGATATGACGTCCGTGTTCGTATGGGTTATACGGCATCTGTTTACTTCTTCAAGAAAGAATACAAGAATTAAATGGTCTAAGACATAAATGGTGAAGTTATTAGCCTTGTGTTTCAGCGTTCATTTTTCTCTTGAGATTTGTATACTGTATCATATTTTTCCCATAATGCCATCACTTGACTTCGATGCGCTAATAAAGTTAAATAAAGCGAAAGTAAAAGTAAAAATTTATTTTCTAGAACTACTAAATTTGTTCTGAAAAGAAGCGATTTATTTATTTATTTATCTATCTAATTATTTTTTATTTTAACCATATTTTAAATAATATTTTAAATAATAAAATAAATATCCTTGTATTATTAAGTCTGTTCTGAAACAAAGTGATTTATTTATTTATTTCCTTGTTTGTTTGTTTATTTATTTATTGTTTTTTACATTTTAACTGCACTACTTCTAGGTTTTTTTTAAATAACAAAACAAATTCCCTAGTAATATAAATTTTTTTTCCTGAAAATAAGCGATTTATTTATTTATTTATTTTACATTTTAACTGCACTACTTGTAGTTTTTTTTAATAGTAAAATAATATATCCTTGTATTATTACTTTTTTTTCTACAAATAAATGTATTTATTTATTTGTTTGTTTATTTGGAAATTTTACACTTTAATTGGTCTACTAGTAGTTTAAAGAAGGCAAATATATATCAAGTTAAAAAGCGTGTAGTCCTTTTAAGCAACTAAAACAAATAAATTATTAAATAAAATTTGAAAAGTAATAATTTTCTTGCATTATTACTATATTTCTGAAAAAAAATTCTATCTATCTATCTATCTATCTATCTATCTATCTATCTATCTATCTGTCTGTCTGTCTGTCTGTCTGTCTGTCTGTCTGTCTGGGTTTTATTCTAAATGTGTCCAAATCATGTCAGTTGTTCCTATTATTATTATTATTTATTTTCATTTTTTTAGAAACATCATTTTATTAGCTTTTTAATGGATTTATCCAGCATTAAACTTTTAAAGCATATTATTCAGCGAGGTCTCATGTGCCTGTTGTTCAGCGTGACACGCTGCAGTTAGAAATCAATTATTGATGCATCTCAACGCATTCAGATTTTTAATTTGTGTAGCTTTTATCTAAATGTGACCCCTTGATGCTTGTGATGCAAATTTATCATCATTTTATTTCATCCATCAGGAAAAACAGTAGGCTTTGGGTATTTATTGTCTATTTCTATGGTATATCTTTGGTTAATATTGAATAATAAAAACAACAACAACAACAATAATAATAATAATAATAATAATAATAATAATAAGCCCTTGGTAAAATTCTGATTATGAAAATAAACTACTAAGATTTACAACTAATATTAATTAGGAATGCTGTGCAGCTAGAAGAGTGTGGAATGCATGTCTGGATCTTTTAAAGTTTAACAGTTAACAGAAAAGTCCATTTTATTTGTTAATGGAAGTGTTAAGTCTTAGCGTCACCGAAGTGTCCTTTCCTTTACTTATACGAGTTTCTCTCTAGCTGAGAGACTAATGTACACTACTGCACACTAACACTCAGTGCAGGATCTCATTAACCTCTTTAGTAATTAATAGTGCACACTTCGCTAGCTACCTGCAAGCTTCATTTAGCATGTGTGCCACTAGCTTTCTGAACGCACTACACACTGCTGTAGCAACCACAATGCTTTACAGCGTAGCACACAACTCATTAGTTATCTGAGTGACTAACAGTACACACTCTGCTACCTAGCTGCTTGGCTAATTTAGCAAGTCTGTCACCAGCTTCGTGAATGTGGTGGAACACACTGCATTAGCGGCCACAACGGTTAAGATAGTCAAGATTTTTTTAGCAACCTGGGCATGCCGGATTCACTAGTTCACCTGGATGGTTACGTGATACTCACTGGCTAAGCAGCTAGTGTTTTATAAAACTTTATAATCATCTGCATAAGTAGTAAGCGTGAAAGACAATAGCATTATCTGAATCTGTTTAGCACTCCAAATATTCATATATGTGCGTCTGCATTCAGATTTAAACCCTGAAGTGGGTGTGGCCTAAATTAGAATGTATTTATTTTTTATTAAATTGGATGTCTGCAGAATTTTATTTATTTATTTATTTATTTACTTACTTACTTACCTTACTATTATTTGTATCTTTTTTTTCTAACAAATATATTTTACAAAAAATATATTTCAAAAAAAATATTAGCATAATTTTAACTGCAGCAAAGCCTTGACCTGGGGTTACTAAGGATGAATCAATTTGACAGACTTTTATATTAATGGGCAGGGTCTTTCTCGGTACCACAAAGCTCAATCGAGCCTGTGAGCTTCATATCTGACCACTTTTCTGTGAATGAATAAATAAATAAATAAATAAATAAATAAATAAATACAAATCACACTGGTATTATTTTTCATCCCAGACCTATGGGATGCTTTCTGTTTCAACTTTATTGCCAAATACATAAATAGAGCTTAAGCATCTATATACAGTAAAATTTCTCTGTTAAATTCATACACTTCTACCCAGATATAGTGGGGAAGAAATAGATGTAAAGTGATATTGCACATATTTAGTACTCTACACTAACATAAAATGGAAGCTATGGCACAAGGATATTCAGAGACCACGATTGATATCAGTACAGTACAGTAAGCCACATAATAATGTACATTTACATTTCTCAGACACCTTTATCCAAGGCAACTTAGATTTGATCTCATTTATACAATTGAGGGTTAAGGGCCTTGCTCAGGGGCCCAGCAGTGGCAGCTTGGTGGACCTGGGATTCAAACTCACAACCATCCAATCAGTTATCCAACACCTTAACCAGTAAGCTACTACATCCCCAAAGTATGCAAAAGTATGCAGGACCCACTGTAGTGTCTCTTATCCACCTACTTGGTCATTAACACATAAACTCCCTTTGTTGTGTTAATTTGCTTCACATTAACACACACGACACAGACATCCATGCTGCACCTGCACGTAATCTTACCTTCCACTGGTCCCCTGATGTACAATTAATGTACAGGTAATGTGCACTGAATGTAGCATTAGCATTTTAATGTTTGCTCTGCTTCACTTTGTATACTGCACTATTCCACCCTTCATATTTCCTCTTGCGAAAATTCTTTTAAAGGGTTTCCTTTATATTGTTATTGTTGTGCACCAATATACCAAGGCAAAAATCCTTGTACATGTAAAATCCTGAGTACTTGGCAATAAATCTGATTCAGATTCTGAAGGACAGTGGAACAGTGGTACATGGGAAGCTTTCTTAAACTTCATATTCAGCTACATCTCTAATCAGTGATAATTTGACACAGGTTACGGGAATCCAGGGTGGTAATGACAGCGAAGAAGGGCATCAGGTCTTCTCTTCAATGCATCACAGAAATCTACAACACAGGACCAGGCCCAGAAGAATTGTCAAAGACTTTCATCACCCTGAATATAGTCTCTTCTTCCATCAGGAAAGCACTACCGGATCCTGAGGACCAACTCAGGCTTAGGAGGGGTTTCTACCCTCAGGCAACCCGGCTACTGAACGAGGACACTTGAGAGAGTCTGTTTATTCCTATCTCACATGCAGATACACATACACAAAAAGAAAGATTTTGGCATATAGAAATCATATCCATTCTATTTACTCTCATTAGATTCCCTATAGATTTTACTATTTATTAAAGATATGGTATTACCTGTCTATCACATTTTATGATCTACTGCTCATTCATTGTTGTACTATGAGACGCGTAAAGAAAGAAAACCATGAGTGCTATGAAATGCATCTTGGTTTTCAGGTGAAATGAAATCTAAATAGAAAGTGAGAAACCTGAGGAAGGAGACTGGACAGCTGCCAGACAGTGTCGCGCCTGCATTTTCCCTACCAAAGCATGCCAGTCAGCGCATACAGTATGACAAATTACCCTGCATGAGACTTCACACTGCAGCCACCTCCCATCCACAGCCTCCTCCAGATGGACCCAATTAAGCTATTAGCCAATGAGAGGTGCCTGATGACTCCATTAGGAACCATTTGGAGCTTAAATTAATGGAGGAAATCAACAGAACCCCTCAATTCCAATCTGTCTTCATTTATTTGTGTACCGACTGTTAGAGCGGACTTTAAAAAAAACTGACCCATAGGTGAATAACCAACTCGGACGATTGTGGGAACGGTGGAGGAATAAAAAGAGAAAGAGAGAGAGAGAGAGAGAGAGAGAGAGAAGGGTGGAGAGGAGCTCTACGGTGAGGCAGGATGATAATTTAGAGTGAAATACGTGGAGATGAGATCTGGAGTGACTCCATGCACTCTCTCTCCTGGGTCCTGTTTATCTGCCATCACCTCAGCTGTCCCATATATTTAAGCACAGAGTCAATGCAATTCAGCGGCGCCATCACTCACAGGCAGGCACTCCAGGTCGGTTACTGACAACCAGCTCCAAGAATCAAGCCGACTAACACTGCTCTAAGTTATACGGAATAGTGGGGAAGATTAAAGAAATAAATATAATCTGAAATGATTTATTAATCAAAAGAAATGACAGACATTTAGAGGGATGTACGAAATATTAAGGGTTAGAGATTGTAGTTTGGTATAATATATGAGAGATAATACAACCAGGGTGCTATTTGTGCCTTGCTGATATTATATTTGAAAATTTATATATACTGTAAATAGAAAAAAAACCAGAAAAAGTGTCATTCAGATCAAGCTATGCTTATATTTCACTTCAAATATTAATGAAACATTAATAAAGCATTTTTTCTTCTGTTCCAGATCACTATAACACATCCTGTTAAAATATAATTATTCAACAATGCTATAATTTTGCATTAATGTGTGAATCCATTGCTTGAAACATCCTTTTCCCTGAGTCATCCATTATAAGTCATGTCCTTTTATTTCTACTTCCACAAATTTCATTCAATTCTGTAAACTGAACAAATTCACCCCTATAACATCCATCCATCCATCCATCCATTTTCTATACCCGTTTTATTCCTAATTAGGGTCACAAGGATCTGCTAGAGCCTATCCCAGCACACATTGGGTGAAAGGCAGGGGTACACCCTGGACAGGTCGCCAGTCCATCACAGGGTCACACATATAGACAGACAACCACTCACACTCACACTCACTCCTATGGGCAATTTTAGAATTACCAATCAACCTAATGTACATGTATTTGGACTGTGGGAGTAAACCGGAGTACCCGGAGTAAACCCACACAGGCATGGGGAGAACCCTAACCCTAAGCCACCATGCTGCCCCCCACCATAAAATATCTGGAATATTTGACAAGTCACATGTTCAACAGGAAGCACCATCATCCAACATTCCTGAAGATCACAAGAAGAAGAAAAGTACATACTCTTAATTATTTTCTTTATTTTGTTCTTTATTTTTTGTGATATTGACTTACAAGGTCACTCTGAATGCAACATACATACATCAAAAGTCAATAAATAAATAAATAAGTAAAAATTTCAACATTAAAATGTGCTTAACATATGCCTGGCATTAGCGTAAACCATATTATTGTCTTGTAAAATTGTTAATTTTTAATAAGAGTTATTTTTCAGATACAAACTATTTAAAAATAGTTTTAAAAGAGTTAAATAGTGGCCTATCTAAAAGTTCACTAAACCAAAGCCACCGAAATAGCACAAGCTACTAAGCGTCCAATAGTCACCTCCCAATTTCAGCAATAAAGAGCAGAAGAAACTGGCCAAGACTGCATCCTGTGTTTCCGAAAACATTGCTGTCTGATGGTTTTGAAGCTTGCTGGTTTATTCAGATGAGGATGGGTGCCACAGCTCCAGGATCTCAGCCAACACCATGCGGCTAATAGCCTTGCAACTGTCAACTGGAAGCAGAACCAGTGAGACCTCCAGCACTGGTCCAGACAGTTTGCCTTGCAGAAATGAGGGAGTTACTGCTATTTCCCAGGCACTGATGTTGCACAGTGAGATCTCACTGACTTCCACCTGTGTCTTCCTGCTTTCCAGACAATACACTCATACACTCACTATCAGGTGCCATCGGACAAGCTGCAACATGGATCTCGCTCTCCAGCACATTTCTCTCTCTCTCTCTCTTTCTTATATTTTTTTTACTCTACTGACAAAGAAACACAGTGGCACCAATAACAGGGTCCCTGATGAGGCACCACAGCTGTGTAGCTGCTCTACTTTCAGCCATCAACAATTCAGCCAATCCTTCTTACTCTCAACACAATCTGTACTCCATACTGGTATACAACACATACTGGTACTTCGATATGCATAGATTTATTCAAATGTGTACCTGCTTTAATAAACATATAGATCTAGTTTCACAGATACAGTGCGTCAGCACCACATAAAAACATCTGTTTTCCTGGATTCGGATGATCATATCTGTCCTCCTCCGTGTGACTCTGCTTCTGCAGCTAGGGAATTCCCTTCTTACACTGACACACTGAATCGCTTCCAAACTGTAGTGTTGAATTAATGATAAAACAGATGCTTCAGCAGGCCCTTTTGTAACTATGCTGGGAATGTTCACGTTAACCAAGTGACAAGTTTTACTTGGAAAAAAAAAAAACAACAAAAAAAAAACAAAACCCTGTTGGTGTAATCTTTTTTCCAGCATGAAGATAAAATCCATCGGAGGGGTGTGACAGTTGAGTCTTTGTATGTTTATTGGCTAATTCCACCTGACATACTTTTGTAGCAACACTACAGGGAGCACAAGGACTGCAGGGGTTTGTGTAGCTGAAACAGCAGGGCCTCAGTGAATCGCTTACTACTAGTTGCCAAAGATTGTAGTCATCAACCACAAGCTGGGAAACCTCAGCCGTGCAGCCTTAGTTTAATCCAAACTAGTTGAAATCCTCCCCAGTACACTTCCCCCTACTGCATAACTTTGGCTCTTTGAAATGTACCTCGAAGGAATGAGGTACCAGTCTAACCCTAGACTTAATGGTATCATCCTTAGGATTGATGCAGCCCAAAGACTACAACACCTTCAAACTACCCTTGGCCTTGATGCCTTGCCAATAGCTTAGCCAGTTGTCCTGATATGGTGGTCATTTCTTTGTAATTGTGTTCAATGGACCTTGAGATCAACTCCCCTACATCTGACCCCTACACATCTGAGGTTTCTATCCTTATAAACCAGGTCAGACAAAAACCGGATCTAACCTCCCCATCAGCTGTCGAATCAAATGAAAGTCAAGACTGGATTTTTACGTGCCATCACCTGTCTGTGCAACCTCTCGTTGCTTTGTCTTTACTTCTCTGCCTCCACACTTCATCCATCATCCTGTCCTTTTCTAAACTAGGACAGCAAGTCACCTCACCACTTAACCCCTCTTTCCCTCCTCCTTCTTCTCTCCCTCCTCTTGGCATCCATCTTCCCGGTGCACCTGCTGGAAGTCTCCATTCCCCTGAAGCCGGGCATCGCCTTGAGGAATCAAGCGTAGATAACCTAGCCCAATGACCCGGCGTGACGTCTGTAGGAAGGACGTCATGTATGCACCACTTCCTAACGTGCCCCCTCACCTCCCTGTAACCAACCTGCCTCCTCCACATTCATCATCCTCCTGTCTCTTCCTGAACGTCAATGCTCCACTTTTCCCCGTCCATTGCCTAAGGGGTCTTCTGGTATATACCTCGTTCTCTTCTCGAGCCAGAATCAGGGGCAAGGGACAAGCCGTATGGTTAATCTGGTCACAAGCAAGACTCCCTGCATTCCTCCAGAATCTGTCAGAGATGGAGAAGTGACAAATTACAGGAAAGCACAGCATGTCTCTTTGGCTCCAGAGACAATAAGAACCACAGAAGAATGAAGGTTGATAGGATGTCGACAATAAAACAAAAGGATCGTTGTCAGGGGCTCAATTAAATCACCGGTGACAGCGGAACATGTTGGGCTAGATCCACCATGCGCCACTTGACTCCTTTCATTAGCGTGCACTGGGACTGGAAAGACTGGTGGTATATATGTATATTTATAGTTTGATAACCAGCTGGAGAGTGGCGTCCTGCAAAGCTGCTCGGAGCTTTGTGATCTTGTCAAATAGAATCAGAAACACAAAAGGAGGTGACAAGCACTCAGGGTCTTTGTGTTGTTACAGGAAGAAACAAAAATAACTGCAGAACAGAACAGCATTTCAATGGCTATAGAAGACAGAAATCTGATATAGTCCTCCATTAATCCAGAAAGAGAAATATAAACAGTGTGGTAATGTGTCAAGCTTAATAAGCAATAGCCACTTAGAAATGTGGCCAGACGACAATAATCAGCAAATTAAGTCAGAATGGACAACACTTTGGGTGAATTGTTAGTGCTTGGGGCAAGTCAATATAAAAAAAAAACAGTGTTAAGAAAAAACCCTCGGTGTCTAAAGGGCAGTGGGATAAATGATGAGTGGCTCTTGGCTAGGGTGGAGGGCTGTACTGATTCGACTCGAGAGCTGTGCTATCGTTTGAGCTGACTCACTTCTATGAAGGTTGACAACTGAAGAAGGAAGCAGCGGTGTATGAGAGACGTGTAAAATTAGAGGCTTAGTGACTGGCCTGCCAATTGTCAGACTAATTAAAAAATTGCTAATTATAACGCGCTTTACTTCGAATAATCATTGGGCTATAAAGTCCTGGCTGTCAGGTGTAAACAAGGCGTGTGACTGCAGTGGGGGGAAATCAATGGACATCTGTTCATTTATCTCAGGCAGGGAACCAAATTGAAAATGGATTGCCCAATGCACCACAAATCTGCATTGTGATAAAGGAGCAATAAATCGCAACACCTGCTTAGTAAACGATAATTACCATTCCGGCAGCAGGCCCCATGGCCCTCTGCGTATCGCCAATGAAGAATCAAATTGCAATCTCTCGCTGCTTGGAAGACTGTAAGCCAGGAGAATTTGTAGGTGCAGCCGAGGCAGGGCCGGACAGGATGTCTTCAATCACCCAGTGAAATTCTTCAGGTGGTGAACTGGGTTCTTCATTATGGAACTCTAATGAGTCAAAATGAGACAATAAATCCATTCTGCCGCCTCCCTGGCTGTGGAGTCTCTGACCTAATGATATTACATTTTAGTCTTTCAGCAGTGGGCCAATCGGTGCGTCCCCTGACATGCTCCTGGAGATTGCTCTAAATTGATAGCAGGAGGCAGCAGGGCAGATGCACCAGAGCTCAAATTCACTAAGGACGCTGTGCCTAAATGATTGACAAACCAGTAGATGGGCTTTCTTCATTCTGAGTTCTTTTGTGTGTATTTTTCCACCCAGAATACGAGACATACTGTACATCTACTGGTGGCTTGTATATGTTGATAATTTCAGCACTTAATGATTACAGTAAACAGATGTTTTCATTCCACAATCCTGTGTATAAATAAATGATTCGTGTCCTTCCTATAGCTACAAAAATCACAGCACGGCTGAATTCTTTGTCACATCGCAGAAAACTACAGGTTTATATATTCTGGCTCTCGTTCTAACATGTTACACCTAAAAGTTTAACATTTCATTTTACAGGAGCTTGTATGAAAGACCTCCAAGACTAATCCAAGACTTAATCATTTAAGATTTATAATTTTTAAAAAAATGTGGTTTTACTTAACAAAGAAATAACATACAGTCATTGCTATGGTGGAGCTTGAGGTAAGATGTTTAATTAACATTTATTCATTTATTAATGTTTAATAAACAATAGATGACACAGATTTTCATTCCATCTTTATAACTTTAAGACCAGAGAGAGGAAAAACTGTCTGGTGAAGGAATAGCTGTTTATAGCTGCTATAAAATAAGTGATAACAGGAACTTTGTCTCCCAACATTATGTTAACATTAAATAGACAAAAGTCCTGGCGTCTTCTTAAAAAAAGTGTAATACTACACGCCAGGACACGCTGTTATTTGAAACAAATCCATCTCTTGGTGCTGAGGGAAACTTATCTTCAAGTCAGGCCATATCACACCATGCTGTGGTTGATTATTTCCCCATAACAGCACACGCCCACATGTTTTATCTCTTACGTTACAGATGGACATATTGACAGTCTAGCACTTTGAGTGTTTACTGACGATTTATCTTCTCAGCTTTCAGGAAACGACATCTTACGCCGGCTTCTTCGCCGCATATTAATCTTTCTCCGTCTCTCAACCCTCTGACACCATGGAGAAATGAAAGGGACGGGGAGGGGGGGGGGGAATAGAAAGTCGAGAATGAAACACGGTTGGTTATGTTGGTAAAGGAGCTCCATGCTCGTGTTTACGTCACGGTTTGGTTCGTCTGAACCGTACAGCTGTGGGTGGATTTGACATCAATCTGCATGAGCTGTACAGCATGTGCAGTCTCATATTAATGTCGAATCTCTTGCTGTTGTCTCTCAGCCCAAAGAACACAAACGACACAAATGTAGACTTTAAGTAATAGACCATTACTTCCTTCAGCCATTTCCGAGGCCTAAATCCTTGTACATGAATACCCAAAATCCGTGCAGCGCTGTAATAAAATCCCTCGGTATTGCCGATTCACTTCTAACGTTTACCCGGAGCCCGTTAATATTTCCAGCTGCCATCCGTCTCACACTTCTGAAATACATGATTTTGCATTTAGCAACATCTGACAAGCTTATAATCATAATGATCATTCAGATCCAAGATGGGGGACATGAAAAGATGTTAAGAGTCGGCGAGATTGCTACTGAAGGGAAATATGCAACAAAATTAAAGACATCATTCAAGAAGAGACAAGAATATTACAAAACTTACATCATGTCTCCTTAAGCCTCAGTGAATCACACAAGATTTGCAGGCTTGTCGAGAGGGCTGCAATGCGAGGTACACACACAAACATCATCAGAGCCCAGCCACGGGAGTGAATTGTGCTCCTGTCACAAGCCCTTCTCGACGACACTTAAACAACAAGCAGACATAGATTAGTCACGTTAGGAGCTCCATCTGCCACATAGGCTCTCGTTCTCTCTCTCTCTCTCTCTCTCTCTCATCATCTCTCTCTCTCTCTCTCGACCCTAAAACCCCAGCCGTGGTCTTTCATGTTCCAGCTTAGCGCAGGTAGGTGTGTGATACCCCGTGCACTCATTGCTCTCTGCAGGCTTCTTTGTGTTTCTCAGTGTCGGAGCACATAGCGCTCGAGAAAGAGGCTACGTATTACACATGCACTCCTTCGCTTTTCATTTCCAGCGTGGGCAACAACACGCGCTAAGCTTCGGATTCAATATGGGGTAATGAGAGTGACAAAAATACCTTCTCTTGCATCCACCCCGGTGCAAAAAGTCTCTCCTGAGTCAATTCATATCCACCTGGCCTGCTTTTACCGTCGTTTATTTTTTCCACAGGCTGTCTGCTAAACACATATTACAGCACCGAAAGTTAAGTACCACCTTTCTTTGCCGAGACATCAGAGGTTATTTTCTCTCTCTCTCTCTGAATATTGTTGTTCTTTCCCTCTTGAACCAGCTTGTTTTATTTTTTTCATTCTCTTCCTCTTTCATTTTTTTTAACTTCTCAGTAGTTGGTAAGCTCAAGCTGAGAGTGACAGGTAAGGGAACAGCAGGAAAAGGTGACAACAAGATAATAGCTGCTGCTGCTGGCTTCATCATCATGACCTGACGTGTGTGTGTGTGTGTGTCTGAGTGAATCAGTAAGACAGAATAACTACATTCGAAAAGATTACATGCTGCTCATACAGTTTTCTCAGTCGCTCTTTATAAAATTAAGAGGAACCTTCATCGAATAAATGAGAAGAGCTAAAAGGAATGATGCACTGTATGCATACAGCTCAGACTAATGTCCACACACACACACACACACACATGAGGATACACACAAAACACCCTTCCTCATCTGTTTCTGGCCCAAACTTTCTGTCATTCCCCCCAACAGATTCTGCTGCATCTGTGTTTTTACACCATTAGTGAGGGACTGGAAATTTCTGGAACACATCATTAGGTTTTGTCACACATCTTAGCCCCATTGCTCTGGGAGACCGATGTGACGATGGAGAAGGACAGATCCCGTGCCACGAGAAGAGGGCGAGCCGATCGGCGCAGTGGAAACGTTTCCGAAAACAGATCAGGAATCACCACTGAGGCTGATATGGAACATCTGACATCAACAGGTTACTGTCATAGTTTCAGCTCAGGAATATAGCTGATCAAAATGATATTCGAACAAGCAGTACTGTGTGTGTGTGTGTGGTTTAGTATGAAAAGTGAATAAGATTATGATTAAGAGGTTTGGGTTACAAATAAATATAAATGTGTGTACGTATGTGGCAACATAAATCAACCATACACTGTATATAAGAGTGTGTGTATGTGTGTGTGTGTGTGTGTCCACATGACAGCATACTGTATATAAGTGTGTGTGTTCCCGTATGACAACATACTGTATATTAGAGCATGTGTGTATGTATGTGTATGTCCACATAACATATTGTATATAAATGTGTGTGTGGATGTGTGTGTGTGTGTGTGTGTGTAGGCATGTAGGCATGTAGAGGAATCCATGAAGTAACTACAGTTTGCTTCAGTAACAGTAATAATAATAACAACAACAACAACAACAACAGATGTCTAGTTTCCAGAGAAACAAAATGTTCATTTATCTTTGTGCTTCTTTTCTGGTAAAAAAAAAAAAAAAAGATAGTTGTTTCACTGGAAATTACAAACAGAGCTGCTGATATGACAATCAACATACTGTATTAAAAGTGTGAACAATTATATATTTGCAAAAATATATTTTAATGATTACTTTTTAAAATAAAATACATTTTACTGACTAACTTACTGGAGGCAGCTAATTTGTATGTATTTATTTATGGATTAATATATTTATTTACATATTAGTAAATTTATTTATTTATTTATATATAATAAAAAATATAATAATAAAATGTATTATTAATTTTTTAAATCGAAAAATGCTGTCTTACTTACAGTTATCATGATGCGTATTATATTTGGTAAAAAGGCCTCTGAAATCTGTGACTGAAAATATTATTTTTTATTTATTTATTTATTTATTTATATTATTGATCATTACACCTATTTTTCACAGATGACTCAAAGCAACATATTTATCATTAAGGCAAAATCTAATCCAGTGGTCTGAGAAGAGCTTTAAGTCCTGAAATATCCGTTTACTGACTCAAACAAAACAAACATTTAATAACTAGGTTAAAAATGTACGGATTTTCTAGCCAAGCATTCATTACTCTAATCTTCCTGTTTGCGGCTTTTTCTCCGTTTTTCCCATATTTGTCTTTTTCGTTTTTTTTGCAAATATGCTCAGAGTCATTGAGAGAGACATTAAAAACAACAGTGGTATGAAATGTTGGTCAGTGACTCATGAAATGACTGCTGGGTTAATATTCTCTGTTATTGGAATTCGGGAAAAAAAAGGAAAATAAAATAATAATAATAATAAAAAATGTCTTCCATCCTGCAATATTATGCACTTTTCAACTTGGCAGGTTCATTTCCTCGTGGTAGCTTTGATATGGCTTTTGAATGGGCACAAAGTTTCATTGCAAAAACCAAACATACACACACACACACACACACACACACTTTCTAAAGCACGCTTTAAGCATAGTGTTAGTGTCTCTCACATCCTCCAGGTTTTTACAGAGAACATGAAGAGTATCAGACCTGGAACCTGTAAAGCTCTGCTCTGAAAGTAAACAGGGAAGGAAAGGAAGGAAACTCGGACACAGCAGGCGCATGAAAATCGAACACGCTGTGGGCTCGCGCTGAAACGAGTCTATGAAGCTATGTAATGGATAAAACATGTGAGGGCATGCTGTTATAAGAAAATAACCAGCGACACTGTGATGTGATCGGAGTTAGTGTTGCTGCTCGAGAGTTCATATGAAGGCACGTTTCCTCGTAAGAACAACAATAATAATTGGTGGCTCAAGTGGTTAAGGCTCTGGGTTGTTGATGGGGTTCAAGCCCCAGCAGCACCAAGCTGCCACTGTCACACAATTGATCAAGGCCCTTAACCCCTCTCTGCTCCAGGGGTGCTGTATCATAGCTGCCCCTGTGCTCTGACCCAACGTCCTCAGCTGGGATATGTGAAGAAAAGAATTCCACTGTGCTGTAATGTATATGTGTAGTGATAATAAAGGCTTCCTTCACTTCAGCTATAGAGTCATTCCTTCACCAGCACATCCAAACACTGCTCCAGGAAGACATGGTGTGGAGGTTAAGGTTGGAGTGGAAGAACTGGAGTTGTCCTTCACAGAGCCCTGACTCTGACTCAACCCCACTGAACACCTTTAGGATGGACTGGAACTGGAGTCTCCTCAACGTCCCAACATCAGAGTCTGATCTCACTAATGCTCTTGTAGATGAATGAACACAGATCCCTACAGCCACACTCGAACATCTAGAGGAAAGACTTCCCAGGATAGAAGAGTGGAGACAAACAGGAACTAACCCTGGAATGGGAAGCCATGTTGATATGAAACTAACAAGAATCTGGGGGGAAAAAGCTAAAAAGTTAGGTTTAAGCCACATTTTTGATGCTAATAAACATACCAAATGTACCTCAAAAATAAAATAGTTTTTACATTTTTTATTACTTAATAATCAGTGTATAATGCTAACCCTCACTGTGTTGGTTTCATTCAGTGAATAAGATTTTACCAGATGTTAAAAATGCTAAAACTTTCCTTCTAGTTGAGACCTGTACAAAAGAGTGAGAGGAAGCAGAGAGGACTGAAGTAATGCTTTTATTTAAGATAGTAAACAGCGAACAGATCCAAAACCCATTTAGATTAAATTTTAGTCCCAGACAGGCAGAAGGTCAAGCAATTTACAAACAGGATATCCAAAGCAAAAGCAAAAACCAGAGGAGTGTAAATAGAGACGAGCGGCGCAGATACTTCACAGTGAGTCAAAGGTCAACATCTGTTTTTATAGGGTTGGGTGTAGATGTTTGGAACCAGGTGTGCTGGATAAGAAATCAGGTGTCAAAAGCATGAGTCCAAAATTGTGTATTGTTTCAGCACCTGTTGCATTCAAGTCAGTACCTACTGAATTCGATTCACCACGTACTGCTATTGATTCACCACATGCTACATTTGATTCACCACATACTGCATTCAATTCAGTACCTACTGCATTCGATTCACCACCTACTGCATTTGATTCAGTACCTACTGCATTTGACTCACCACCTACTGCACTCGATTCACCACCTACCACATTCGATTCAGTACCTACTGCATTTGACTCACCACCTACTGCACTCGATTCACCACCTACCACATTCGATTCACCACCTACTGCATTTGATTCAGTACCTACTGCATTTGACTCACCACCTACTGCACTCGATTCACCACCTACCACATTTGATTCAGTACCTACTGCATTTGATTCACCACCTACTGTATTTAATTCACCACTTGCTGCATTTGATTCACCACCTACTGCATTTGATTCACCACCAAGTGCATTTGATTCAAAACATACTGCATTCAATTCAGTACCTACTGCATTCGATTCAATAGCTACTGCATTCAATTCACCACCTACTGCATTCATCACCTACTGCATTCGATTCAATAGCTACTGAATTCAATTCACCACCTACTGCATTCGATTCACCACCTACTGCATTTGATTCACCACCTACTGCATTCGATTCTGTACCTACTGCATTCGATTCAGTACACACAGCTCAGGTCGTTGACTGATTAGTATATGTGTGTAGTGTGAATACAATCCGGACATCCTACACTATATCCACCATGTTGGCACTACCATGTCCTCCAACGCCATAATAACCATAAAATCCTGTTTAAATCTTGAATAAGCTAACAGTCTACTTAGCTGTTGCTAAACAAGTACGGTTTAACCACAAAGAACAACATTTAATACCCGGGCACTTATACTCAGCTCTTCTGTTTCAGTCCTGTTGCATTATGGGATAGTGTGTGCAGTGTGCGATGTTTCCATACTGCAGAATCTCAGCAGAAGCTCATCAGGTATTTCTCACCTACTGCTTTATGAATACTCAGACATACGACTCATTTGGTGTCCTGCTTTAGGTCTACTGTATATACAGTAGGGTGGTACGGATATTCGGACGTAGCCCATGTGTGACGATGATGGGTTTATAATCCGTGGCGGCCATATTTGTAGGCTGTGGTGGTGAAAAGGGGTTTGATGGCAAGTTATTTAAAAATTTAACGTCATAAAACAATATGAAGGGATTTCAAATAAAGACACACACAAACACACACACACACACACACATCCTCATCATCAAGAGACTCTGCAAGCATGAAGTGTGTTTTCTTTCCCTCAGATACAGCGGGTATATTGTGAACCTTTTAAATAAATGTCACATTTGTACTGCCATAAAATCTAAAGAGACGCCCCGAGTCAATAAAACATTCATTACTTTGCATCGGATCAGACAAAGCTAATACAGACAGAGATTGGTTTAAACACCTTATAAAGGATTTGTTCAATAAGCCTGATGTGCACACACACACACACACACACACACACACCCTGGAGGAGCTGGGAATCAATGGATGAGCACGGATTTACCAGAGGGCATGAGCAGAAGAAAAAAAAAAAACAGTCCTTTAATGTGCGGCGTCAGAGGAGTGATGAACCTAAACTACTGCAAAATACCTAATCTACTCAAACAGCCATAATCATCTACAAACCAAATCTCTCTCACTGCACATCCTGCCAGCAACGCGCTGAGCTAATGCTTCCCTTACACACTGAGTCATGTTTAAATAACACCATCGTTTCACACACACACACACACACACACACACACACGCACACACACGCACACACACGCACACACACGCACACGCACACACACCAACGAGCGGAGATACAGTCAGCTGCGCTAAGCAGTCTCTCGGCACTGCCTATTAAGATAAAGATGAAAAAAAAAAAGAAAAATCAAGAGTACCTAGAGAAAGTGCTGTGGTTAAACAGATGTCTTGATTCTCTGCCTGCAGGCCGGATGTGTAATGAAACAAGGACAAGATGGCTAATAATCATTAGGAATTAACAGTTCATACTGGAGAAATATTATGCGAAGATCATAAAGTGTCAAAACAGTCTGCCAAAGAAATATGGCTTCAACCGAGTGGATGTGAATCATACTGTTTTATATATATATATAAAGGGCTGAATTCTGATCTCAGTAACCTGCTTCTGCATTGGCATCAATAATATTAAAGCAGATAAACCTGTCAGTAAACATTATATACAGTATATACTACACACACGGATCGGTTTCTCGCTGTGCAAAAGTTTGTGCCCCCCACAGTCTGCTGAATGTGAAACACGGGATCGTTTTACAGATTTATTTATTTTTTTTAAAAAACCCTACAACTATATGATAAGATCAGCTCAAATATCATCCACGGGAATCGTCAAGCGTCTTTTCCTCTTCACTACGGGGAAAAATAAGAATCCAAAACCTACAGCAACATCATCAACAGGCAAAAAAAAAAGAATACCTTGTAAAAACATAATTAAATAAATAAATAAATAAATAAATTACTCCTTTTGTTAGCATTACAACCATTAATACTGAAATAAATAGTCAATAATGTGAAATTGACATATCTATCATTTTGCCTTTGTGCAAAAGTTTACACCCCCCATCTGTGTTTAATGTCAAAACAAGGATTTTTTCAATAAAAATGTGTGTATATATATATATTATTTGCAATATTTATATTTTTAATACTAATAATTATAATATTTTTTTTCAATAAAAATATACCATTTCGATTAATAAAGATAAACAATGACGTGGGCATATGCAGCAACATTATCATCCAAAAATGCATAATTAAAAAATAATAATTTCGAGAAATAATAACTGCTTATCAAAGCATTTTGCACTCCAATGTTTTGGTTAATGCACTGAATGCAAAAGAAATAAAATAGAAAATTCCAATAAATTCACATAAAAAGTTAATTGTAAGCAACATTAACCCGAAAACAGTTTCAGAATTGACTGAATCCATATTATTCTTGCTGTTTTATTCCTTACTCTTTTTGCTAGCATTAATACCGAAGCCTCACGAACTAGTACGTAAATAATTTTTATTTATTTTTTTAAAAATGCTGTATAAAGGAATAGAAAGATCCAGGATATTACTCAGCGAACATTACTGATATCTGACAAGATCCAAAAACTGATCAGAGAATAGAAACGACGCAGGAGTCACTTATAAAGGCAAAGAATGAACATCCACCTTAATATCCGCCGAGTTTCTTTTTTGTCTTCCTTTCTATAGGATCACATATACAGTATCAGCTCTCAGTAATTACCAGCATCCTTCAAAGAATGGTGTCGTTCTCCCTGATACAAAACGTGTCGCAGCATTAGCCTTATTTCATTGTGTCGTGTCGGTGCTAGCTCATGGGCTTTGCTAATTGATTTGTGGCCCACATTACAGTGCAGTTCAGAGCCGGGTTTCTACTTTCCAGATCGTGGTCTTGTAGATCCGTGCTTGCTCTGTGTGTGTGTGTGTGTGTGTGTGTGTACAAGGTCAGACACCTCCCACAGACGCTAACGCTGTTACGCTGTTGGTCCTAGCAGGCTAAGAATGCTAAGCATGCTGGCTGAGAAGCTAAGTGTTCTCATTATAACTAGTGTTTACTTGATTATTAAAGGTGTCACGTGGATCTCAGGATAAATTACAATATCTAAACATTACTAATTTTTTTTTCTTTTTTAAAGTATTGATATAAAAATATTAATCGCACTTGCTAACTTTTTTAAAATTAGCTTTTTCTAGTATTATTTCACGAAGGTCTAGAAGGTTCTCCTCCCTGTCAGTTACGCCTTTTAAAAAATTTTCACCTAGGGCCAAACCCCGATCGGACGATTACCCCACCATCTCATCTGTGTTATTGAGACGTTTCAGCATGAAATTTGGTTTTTCCTCACTGAACTTTAAACAGAAATCCAGCAGCCAAGTCTCAAAAAGCCAACGGGGCCTATTAAGAGATAATGACTAATTATGCTAATTTGTAAAGTTGTGCTCTTTCTTTCCTTGGTCATTTTATCAGTCAGTCCTCCACAGGGAGCAGTAACCATTCAATGATTTTTTTCTTCTTCTTTTTTTCTTTTACCTCCCCGTCCAGAGGAGGACGCCGTGTCCTAAATTGAGGAGGATTTCACAGTTAATCAGGGAAGCGGCTGCGAAAGTCGGTGCTGCAGCTGCAGCCTGGTGCTGCTGATGACCTTCATTAACCTCTTAAACGCCAGCGGCATTGCACCTTGCACTAAAACCTCTTATCAACAAAGCGCACAAATAGGCAGCCTTTTCCAATCCAAATGTAAGTATATCTGTTTTCTTTCCCTCGCGCTGAATACTGAATATTAGCAGAGATCGTCACACACACACACACACACACACACACACAGGAAGGACGTTCTTTCCATGTGAAAGACACAAAAATTGTAAAAATGTAGAAAGAAGCGACGATACACTTGATTCTGTTTCTTCTAGCTCACGTCTTATTGAGCCATGGGTCTCGATCAGAAACTGAGACACAGAGGAAGCAAAGGCAGCATCTCCAACACACACTCGTACACATACACACACACACACACACACACACACACACACACACACAGAGAAAGGACATTCTGTCTATGTGAAAGACACAAAAATTGTAAAATATATAAAAAAGCGATGATACACTGGCTCAAGTCTTATTGAGCTCTGGGTCTAGATCAGAAAGCAGAGACAGCATCACACACAGAGAGAGAGAGAGAGAGAGAGAGACCAGTCTAACCAGCATGGCACATCAAAACGCAATCCCTCATAATCCACTGAGGTCTTCAGCCATCACTATGATGTCAGTGAGACGGGACAGAAGCCTGACCTCGACCTGCAGCATCCGCATGTGTATTTTTTCCCTCACAACACATTCATGTTTTTTCATCGATTCCCGATTCAAATGATCACGTAAGAGCCGGCGATTTATTTGAGCTGATGTACATGCAGTCGGTCCATAAACTCGTCCATGAACACGCAGTTTTATCATCTGATCATCAAAACTTTGAATAATGGAATGAGGTGCAGATGGATGATTAGATTCACATCATCTTAAACAACACAATTTAAATGATTTACAAGACTATTGTTATTTAATTCCTAATTTCAGATTTCACGCTTGTTCGAAAGAAATGTCTGATACAGGAGGAAGTTTGAGGTCCTACCTCGTGAGCGGATTCTTCCTAGAAAACCTTCACCATGATCCTGTTTTTTTTTTTTTTTAAATAAAAACTCTCATCATAAGCTCTCATTACCATCACCCCCAGGCCATGTGTCTACACTATAATCCTAATTGCTACAACAACACCTCAACTTATTCCTTCCATCCTGACAGTTTTCAGTCATGAGAACGAACGCGATTCTCCCCGGAAACATCCTCCGTATCCGTAACGCTACGTACACGATCCACAGTCCTGCGTCACGGAGAAGAACAAAAGCACAACGATCCAGCGTTTCTGCAGCGAGGTCATGAACGAGCGAGAAGCAGAAGAGCTTAACGTGTACGTGATTTGCTCTGGAGGTCAGCTGACGTCTCGGCGGACATCTCGGCGGACGAGGAGTGAGGATGATTTAGACATTTTTGATATGCTGCATAATGAAGTGTGAGGGGAAAACGAGTGTTCGCGTAATGGTTCCATGAGCATGTGTGTGTGTTTTTTGAGTATTGTGGACATTTGGAAGCTTTTCTGCAGGTCTGTTCATAAAACCTTGAATTGAGCTGATCCAGGAATAAAATGGCCAAGGAATAAAGTGTTGTTTTTAACCGTGACACAAGTTCAACTGTTTGATTTCTTCTTTTTTTCCCACACGTCTACCTTTTTCTACCACTTACAAACACACACACACACACACACATGTGTATATATATATATATATAGTAATATAGGTAGATAGATAGATAGATAGATAGGTCTACACACACATATAGACATTATAGATAGATAGATAGATAGATAGATAGATAGATAGATAGATAGATAGATAGATAGATAGATAGATAGATAGATAGATAGATAGATAGATAGATAGAGATATTGCAGAGCGCATTAAAATCATGTATAGAAATATGATCACAACGTGCAATTTTGTGTAGCAGTGGCTCAAAAATTCTGACAATAAGAAAGTTCTGGTTTCTAAAAGATCTGATTTTTAATTCTAGCCCTAGTGTAGAAGTGTAACTCTGTCTAATCTAACTATTTCCGCATGCAACACAACTGCACGTCTTGCACATCAGCTCTTGCACAGATCTGAACGATATTCCATTTCTTTCTCGTTATTTCCGTGTGAGTTCATGTGACAAAATCTTGAAACCTGGCTTTTGAAACAGTGGTGAATGAGAGGGCTGAGTCCCACATGTCCATCTCTGCCTCCAGTAATCAGTCCTCAGAGACGATGCAGAGAGGTGTGAGGTCCAGTATATGTGTCTGCTTCTGTGTACATTCTCTCCTATGGTTACATTCCCCTATGGCTAAATGAACAAGACCAAACCACAACCTATTATAATCTGGGAAAATAATCTGATTTAGCTACACGTAGATTGTAATTGTTTTTTTTCTAATCTGAAACATTTTTGGAGGATCAACTGCATTAAAGTGCACAGTGTCAGGATAATCCCAAAAAAAACAACAACGCCGGCCGTTTGCCAAGAGGACTATAAACGTAATTGATTCAGCTGTGGGAAAGACCGAAGTATATTAGAATAACACATAGCTTTATCCTTCCATCTCCATTATCGGAGATTAGAGCGGGAAAAGTTGAAACAATGCGCTGACGTCATGCGGCTTTGTGGGATTAATTGCGTCGACATTCCTCGGAGTGCGCTTTCTATTATTCTGATGGAAATCTGGAATCACGGTGATAACGTAATGTAACATACTGATAAAAATGCTGAATAAGAGACACGGCTTTTCAAACTGAGCTGACAAAAAAATTAATGTTGGCGTGCGTTCCGCTCATGAGGAAATGAAGAAATCTTGAAACGCTTCGAGAAACTTCGACCGAGCCGAGTGTATTCTGGTTTCGGAGTATGAAGGAAACGGTCACCATCACAGCCCATCAGCTCAGCTGGGAAATTGGCAGTCACACACACACGCACACACACACACACACACAATGTTCATATGCAATGCTTAATGCTCTGTGACCATTTCTGTCACTTCCATTATGTAAATACATTTGACTCAGCACTGCACTTATCTTTCTTTTCTCAATTACCCAGGTTTAATATCACGGGTTACAGTACACGACAGGCCTCTGCTTTAATAATAATATTAATAATAATAATAATAATAATAATAGCAATGACAGTCCGTTTACATCACACTTTTCTCAACACCGTGGTCATATTCGAAAGGATGTTATTTCTATCCCCATGACCATCGCTGCCATATGTGACGAGCAAATTGAACAGAATCTTTTAACACTGTCTGTAGGAAGTGTGTGTGAGAAGAAAAAAAAACAAACAAACAGCGAAGTGACGTACCGACGCCATATCCCAAGCTGAGCTGGATCAATTTCTAATCAAAATTTCTGTAAATTCCTCTAATCGAGCGGAAAAAATACAAAAACAGGAAATAAGCGGCATGAAATAAACACTTTCCTGCCAGTCAAAGTGAAGGAGCTACAGATACAGGCAGTGTGTAGGGAGCGGGAGGTCTGATCAGCAACACGTTATCAGCCCCAGGGGTCTGTCACGACAGGTGATAAGCAACTGTCTCTCTCTCTCTCACACACACACCTGTCACGCTGAACGCAGAGGTGTCCCTGATACCCAGGCGCTGGCGGGCGCCCTCGTTTATTACCACTGCCACTGCAGAGTCATGGAGAAGCACCACAGCTGCCGTCACTCACCTCAGCCTGCACTTCGTTTACTCCTCAGCACTTGTGATGAAATTTCAGCAAACGAGGTGGCAAGCAAAGTGGCCGGAAAATGGCGGGGTGGAAAGGGGCATTCTGCAACCATGTGCAACAAGTTTGCTTTGTTTTGTTTTTGTTTTTTCCATGGGGAATGTGTTGACTGTTGAGATGTTGGTCAATAATAATAATAATAATAATAATAACAAGAAATGTCCATTTTCTCCTCAATCTAAAGTATACTAGGAGATTTAATCACTTATATCCACATGAGCATGATTTATGTACAAGATAATCTTACTGTATGAAACTGCATCAATAACACACCTAAGAAAAGTTGCTCTCATATCTCACAAAAGAGCAGCAGTCAGATGCCCTTGCATTGAAGATGTCTGACCTTACAGTCTCAGACATCTTAATGAGCCCTAATGTGATTTCTAATAAGCTCTTACAGCAACACGTTAGAAAGGGACAATAGGAACAGACTACTCGTGATGTAGGACGACATGGATGATAACAATAATAATAAAAAACCTGGGCTGTGTCTTAAAACTGGACATGGGCTCAGTGTGACATGATACGTCAGGGATTTATGTTATGTTATGTTATGTTATGTTATGTTATGTTATGTTATGTTATAAAGCCTTATAAATCTCTGTAATTAACGCTAATTGCGTGCGACTGGAAACGAGCGACGACGCACCAAAATGCAAAATTACGCACGAGCTCTGTGCGTCTGTTTCTTAAACGCTTGACGCCTCGCTAGAGATTTGGGGAAAACAAAAAGAAAACAGATCCTCGGGGGACTCTTTCTAAAAGAGGCACGCTTTATTTCCTCTTCATTACAAAATGCTTTTAAAAAAAGGTTTAAGAAGAAGCTCAAGCGTGCGTTACGCGCAGGACACCATCGCACCATCGCACCGGCACAAAACGCGCATACACACACACACACACACACACACAAACACCCGCGCGCGCGCACACACACATACACATGCATACACGCGCATATACATATATACACACACACACGCACACACACAGGGCACAATTGGGAAAATTAAATAAACCACTTAATGATTAATAGTGTTTAAAGGGAAAAAAACATACTGTGGAGGATGGAGTGTTTTGTTGACCTCTTGGTCCGAATGAATGACACTGGTGCGCGTGACAGATAGGGGTTCAGGAGAACATTTTTTTTTGTTTAAAGAAAATAAATTGCATATGATATATTTTTTTTTTTTTTTAAATGGACTTTACCTTTGCGCTTGGATCTTCTCCTCCTTCTCCGTTTGAACTTGCACCTGATCTGGCTGCTTCCCGCACCGCCGCCGCTACTGCCGCCGAGTATTGAAGCCATCGGAGCGGATCGGGACAAGTTGATGAGCTCGGGCTTTTCGGCAAGAAACACGCACCCGCAAACACGCGCGCGCGCGCACACGCACACAAAACTTGTTCAGGTTCGCTGAGCGCGGCGCATCGGTGAAGCTCTGTACCGCATCCGCTCAGTGTCCCTCCGCCTGTCCTTTACTGCTTCACCTCTGTGTGGAAACTGCGCTCTAACTGCCTCTCTTAACGCGGCGTCTCATTTGCCCCTCACTCGGGTTAAAGCCGTTTGCTCTGTGCCGAAACGCTTCCAGTTTTTCTGCAGCTCAGCGATTGATTTTTTTATTTATTTTGAGACTCTTGTGTCATCCAATCACATCGATCCGGTGCTGAATATGCAAATGATAGCCAATCATAACGCGAGGAGCTATGTGACGTCGGATTCACCCACCTTTTCAATCTGGAGCCCCGCCCTCATCTTAAAAATAATGTGAGAAAGAAAAGTAGGAAAAGTGTGTGAAGATCTTCATTGCTTTTTATTTACTGTTATGGGGGGGTATAAATAATACTAATATATATATATATATATTACCTGTTTATTTTCATTTAATCTAGCAAAGAAATATGTCTTCATTTTATTTTTGTTTACTATATTACAGGTTCATTGACAGTAAGCAGTTTATCCTGGTCAGAGGAGCACAAGTCCATCACCAAGCGAGCATACACACACACACACACACTCACGCACACTCACTCACACACACACACACACACACACACATGCACAGCTAGGAAGAATTCAGCAAAGACCATTTCTTTTAGGAGGAAACCCGGAGAACCCAGAGGAAACCCACACAGAGAGAACATCCACCATATGCAGGCACGAGCACCAGGATCAAACTGAGGATCCTGCAGCGATGAGGCAGTGATGCTACCCACATGAAAAGTTCCCACTTGAGAAGTAAACACATCTATTAATAATAATAATGCTACTCCTAATTTAGCATCCGTTTTTTTTTTCAATCCCTCTAGCCTGCTCATGACTGCTGATGTCATCCAATCAAATGCTGAAAAAGTTTAGCGTTCCCCATCAGCTGGGAGAGAAGTGGGTTTCTCTGGCAATCTACAAGGTCATACTTCTGAACCTTGTAACATTTTAGATATTTAAAGTCTGTGTGTGTGTGTGTGAGTGTGTGTGTGTGTGTGTGTGTGGTTGGACTATGCGTGAGTCATTCTGTCTGCCTCCAAGATGGACATGCTCAGACTCGAATCACGTTTTCCAGCAGTCTGGATCAAGTGTGGATCAGATCGACTGCAAATTGAATAAAAAGCACACATCTGGATTAGAACTGCCGGATGCGCTGAACATCAGTCAAACCGAAATGATAATTTAGGAGGTATTCTGGGTCTTCCTTACCTAAGGTGGTGGATGGTGGATCACCTTATATTACTCCTTAAATGTCCATGATTGTGTGTGTGGATGAACTGTTGTCCCATTCAAGGTGGATTTCCATTAATGCTTCATAACCTGTGTTCCTGGGATAAGCAGCTGAGACCATTAAAGGTATTTCAGCTCTCTGGTACTCATGACACATCCCAGAAATGATAGCACTGACCTACAAAAAGTCTATTCACAGGTTTTTATTTATTTGTGATAGATTACTCAGTTCAAATCCAAACCTCTGTTCGAGCCTGGAGACAGACTCCTAACTCCTAAGTGACACAAGCTCAGCCGTTTCCGATCTCATTTCCAAAATCTCGAAGTCGCTTTGGATAAAAGCATCTGATGAATAGAAATGTAAATGCTACTAAAGTACCAAACATCCCTAGGGAAGGTCAATCATGCGCTTCAAACACGCCACAAAATGACTTTAACGGCAGACGTCGTTTAGACATGCTCTACCGCAAACCTGAAACGGCAGCAGCGAAAACACACACGCTGGGAATCCACTACACTTATTCCAACTCGGTTCTGAGAGTTTGATGGCGCTCCTATCTACACATCGGTTTATTTGGCTTGTCTTATTGTCACACTTGAACAACTTACCTAGCACGGAAAGTGAAAAGCTTGATCTGTTAACCGTTCTAGGATAAAGATTTTTCTCGTTATTGTAGAAAGACTTAGTGAAGAATTAACCACATGGGTGCTGATCTGTTACGGGGAAATAAACAATGATGGGATGAAGTAGAATTGCTGTTACCATATATGTAAATTTGATTATTTTTCTAAAGCAGCATGTTATGACACCTTTCTTCTTTTTCTTCTTCTTCTTCTTTCGTCTCCACAGCGAATCATCTCTCTCCACCTATCCCTATCTTCTGCATCCTCAACTCTTGCACCCACTAGCTTCATATCCTCATTTATTACATCCATATACCTCCTCTTTGGCCTTCCTCTTTGCCTCCTGCCTGGCAGCTCCATGTCCAACATTCTCCTACCAATATACTCACTCTCCCTCCTCTGAACATGTCCAAACCATCTTAATCTGGCCTCCCTAACTTTGTCCCCCAAACGTCCAACATGAGTTGTCCCTCTGATGTACTCCTTCCTAATCCTGTCCAACCGTGCCACTCCCAAAGAGAACCTCAACACTCCCAGAGAGAACCTCAACAAAATGTGTGACACCTTTAATATTACAAAAAATGGTCAACAATTGCGATTTTTAATTTAGTAATCGATGATATATTTTTCTCAGTTTATAGCTGCATCATTTTTAGGATAAGACATATAAATAAGACACAAAAATATATAACTTATGTTACTTTAAAAAACAAAAATTATGTTGGAGAACTCGCTGTTGCAAAGCGCTGAAACTGGAGACTCCTTCCATAAACGTAAAGCCTTACAAAATTGTTCAGTTATTAGACACATTTTGTAGATCATGTTTCCACGCCTATAAGTCGAAGTGTAAGTACTGTAGAAATGACAGCATTAGAACAAATTACAGCTTGAACTGCTGTCAGAATTGCTGTTCTAGAAATTTCCACAACACCTGACCAATCAGGTTCGAAGATCCGACTGAATTGCGGAATAAAAAAGAAACTGACGAACGATCCGGCGTGAAATGGCGGCATCCTCGTCTCGTTTTTCTATTCTTCGTGTCTTCATGTCTGCCGTAGAGGAACCTCGTTCTCGCACAGGAGAACTCCTGCGATTCGAATCGACAGAACGCTGAACTGAAATAATTGTAAACATACCATCCAGTCATGCTGACATTTTCCTAACAAAACAAAAGGTTATTTTTTTCCTTGTCAAATATCATTAGGCTTCATCTGAAATATGAACACTACGACTACTCGGTGACATTTACAGAAAAAAAAAAAAAGAATGGACGAAAGAACAAAACCAAATGTACATTTGAAAACATGGCATATTTGCTGATGTCAGACAGCATAAGTCACTTTGGGGTGCTATTTTATGACAGGAACCTTTCCATGCAGACTGTAGGCTGTGTGTGTGTGTGTGTGTGTGTGTGTGTGTATGAGCAAGTGAGGTTGTGTGTAGGTGGGCTTGGATGTTGGACGGTCCTTGGGGACGCTGCTTGCCCGAGGGCCACCCACAAATATCCATGTAAATTGAAGTTTAAGAGAAATCAATAGCGGTGACAAGTTGCCAATGCCACTATCAGGGGACAAAATGGTGCAGCGGGGTGAACCATCCACGCCTGGATACTGCCACAGGGTGTGTGTGTGTGTGTGTGTGTGTATGGCAATTGTCCAAATGTGTACTTTGGTGTGACTTCAACTGAATAAAAGAAAAAGACAGAATGAGATAAATAAAATGCAGGAGCGGCAACAACAACAACACAATAAGAAATAAGAAAAAGCTTGAGTGAGGCTTAAAAATAAGAATCTTTCAGAAAGAATGAGGAAAAAGGTGAGTGAAGAGTCCTTGGGGATTCAGTACTGATACTGAATCAGGTTTAAGGGGATTAGTTGGCTCGCTCTCTCAAGATGACAGTGATGTAAAATCAGGAAAAGTGACAACAGATAATGTGCAAGAGAAAGGGGCGGAGTTAAAGTCTGCATCTTTTCCTTATGCCTTCATTCATTCGCTCATCTTTTAGTAGCTGGTTTATCCTGGTTACTGAAACATGAACGAGACACATACAGACACGTGGAGGATGTGAAACACTCCTCAGTTGAGGAAATCAGATCAGTGCACTCCTATAAGGTCTTGGTATTATGTACAGTCTCGAATATTATGGATTAATATTTACAGTACCAATAAAAAACTGGACAATATTAAACACCAGAAATAAATCCGCTTTTATAGAACAGTCACTGGAATCAAAGTCACTAGGCAACTTGAACTGAATAGCAGAAGAGAGCTTGACTTGTTACTGACGGCAAAAAAAATAAAAAAGGTAGCTGGATTTGTCTTAGGGAATAAAGTTAATGTAACGGTAACAGCAGAATTGTTTTCTCAATTAAAAAAACGCTCAATGAATAAAAAAAAATCTACATTTTTTATTTAAAAATATTAAAACCACAAAGCATATTTCTCTCTCAGCCTAATTCCCTGCACCACCCAGAGCATTAATATTTAGCTTATTATTATTATTATTATTATTATTAACCACACACACTTATTACTCGCTCATTCTCCTTGACTCCTCCCCCTCTTCACAACCATATCCCCGCCCCCATGTGCTATTATAATAATTAATAAATAAAAATAAATAAAAAAAAAACACTGAATGCTAACTCTAACCAAACATTAGGCTTGATATAATTTGATGTGATTTGTTATGAGTTTGCAAATGAGAGACCATGTAGTGAAAAAGCCTTACAAATGCATTGAAAGAAAAAATTTCTTTCTTTTTTTTTTTTTGAATAAAATTTCAGAAGCTCTGGAAAAATGGGACAATCAAGTAAATTAGCCAGTATGTTTGAAAAATATGCCCTAATTTTGTTGAAAGGATGGCGTAATTTGGTAATGTGCGGTGAATTATACATGAAATCGGTGTGTAAATATCATTTTGATTAATCTGCCTTCACACCATGATGAGTATTTGGATTTCTTTTATGTTGTAGTTTAAATCAGCAAGAAAGTAAAAATGTATGCATCCATTAACTAGACAGAGGAAGTGAAGGAAGCATGGCCTCTGTGGGTCTGTCAGTCTAAGTAAATGAGGCGTGGTCTGTGTGTTTCTCTCAGAATCAGTGAAAGGTGTGTTACTCCATGTAAAGGAGGTGTGGCCTCTCTGTCTTTTACTCCAAGAAATGGAGGTGTGGCTGAATTTTTTCCGAGTCCAAGTGGTCTCTGAAGGAAATATGGCCTATTAGTCATTCATCTGAAGTGAATGAGGTGTGGCTTCTGAGGGAGGTGTGGCCCCTATAGGAGGTGTGATTTTGGTATCTTTCAGTCCAAGGAAAAGAGGTGTGGCCCCTAAAGGAGGTGTGGCTTTTGTTTCTTTCAGTCCAAGTAAAAGAAGTGTGGTTTTTGAAGGAGGTGTGGCTTCTGTGTCTTTTGGTCCAAGTACAAGAGGTGTGGCCTCTGAAGGAAATATGGCTTCTTAGTCTTACATTTGAATTGAATGAGGTGTGGCTTCTGTAGAAGGTGTGGCCTCTGAAGGAGGTGTGGCTTATTTGTCTTTTAGTCCATGTAAAAAAGGTGTGGCCAGTGAAGGATGTGTGGCTTCTGTGTCTTTAAGTCCAAGTAAACAAGGTGTGGTCTCTGAAGGAAATATGGCTTCTTATTCTTTCATTTGATGTGAATAGGGTGTGGCTTCTGTAGGAGGTGTGGTCTCTGGAGGAGGTGTGGCTTATTTGTATTTTAGTCCATGTAAAGAGGTGTGGCCAGTGAAGGATGTGTGGCTTTTGTGTCTTTCATTTGTGGCCTCTGAAGGAGGCTTCTTAGTCTTTCATTTGAAGTGAACGTGGTCTGGCTTCTGTAGGAGGTGTGGCTTCTGTGTCCAAGTAAATGAGGTGTGGCCCCTAAAAGAGGTGTGGTCCCTAAAGAAGGTCTGGCTTCTGTGGCTTCTGGTCCAAGTAAAAGAGAGTGACCTCTGAAGGAAATATGGCTTCTTAGTCTTTCATTTGAAGTGAATGAGGTGTGGCTTCTGAAGGAGGTGTGGCTTCTGAAGGAGGTGTGGCTTCTGTGTCTTTCAGTCTAAATAAAAAAGATGTGGCCTCCGAAGGAATAGGGTTTCTTAATCTTTCATTTGAAGTAAAAAAAGGTGTGGCCAATGAAGGACTTGTGGTTTCTGTGTCTTTCCATCCAAGTAATAGAAGTGTGGCCAATGAAGGAGGTGTGGCTTCTGTGTCTTTCAATCCTGTGTCTGTGTTCTGACAGTCCCACTGTTAAATAGTTAGTAGGACTCCCACTCCTTCGTATTAGTATTAACACAGTATTAGTGTTAGTATTAGTGAACTGCACAGTTCCTAATCACATTGTATTTGATTAAAGCAATACTAGATTATATTTGTATTATCTCCTGAATACTGCAGATAATCTGCATTAAGTCATCTTTAGAAAGAGTGTTCTGAAAACAGCCTGATAACAGAAAAAAGTCAATTTTTATAGTCATCCTCTCCATACACATATCCAGCACAGTCAAATTATTGAGTTATTGTCATGGGGTATGGGGTAGGTGTGTGGTACAACCTTTAAAATTCTGGGTCATTATTTTTGGTAAAGAGCTAGTAAGTACAAAAACATTTCCAAATAAAATACACTGAAACATCAAACAATGCCCTTGGTATAGTATTTTACAAAGAGACCAAATTAGTACCAAATTGTATCCAACCAACAAGGGGTTGTTGATCGAAAGGTCAGGGTTCAAGCCCCAGCACTGCCAAGCTGCCACTGTTGGGCAACTGAGCAAGGCCCTTAACCCTCCCTGCTCCATCATAGCATCATAGGGGCACTGTATCATAGCTGTCCCTGAGCTCTGACCCTAACTTCCTCAGCTAGGATATGCGAAGAAAAGATCCACTTCTTTAGGATGAATCATTATACCTTTCATATTTATTTAAAGGTACATAACCAGATCTTAGAGACCCTTTATGTACTTTTTAAAGCTTAAGATAATTCCCAGATGAAAGACCAGTGAAAGAGAAGGTACCATTTTCTGATGCTACCACTCAAGCAATAAGGAAAAGTATACTTTGGCACCTTTACTTCTTAGAGTGTGTGACTGCAACAGATATTTTTTTTTTGCTGTAATAAGAAGATATATTTTCAGTGTGAACTGGGATTCAACACAGTAAGAATGTTTTGTTTTTTAGTGATCCAAGCACCAAAGAAATTGTTAATAATTCCAGACTTTTGTTGTCAGCTGTCTTTGGTTCCAGTGGCATTAAATTGGCCACCAGTGAGTTTCAAATTATGACTGAGGAAGTCATTTATTACTTACTGCAACAATAAATTTGAGTCACAAATCATACAGAGTAAACCTGGCATACGCTACCACAAAAAGATCAGCATGTCAATTATAGTTTCATGGAATTGACAACACAATAAAGACATTTTCATCTCTTTTTCCCAGGGATTATAACACAGATACACAGCATCGAATGCCCTCCTTTAGAAATTTTTGTCTTAAGAATTGAAATTTTGCAAGAAATTTGCATCGGCATATGAAGCATTTTAAGTCGCGCCTATGTCCAGGAGCTTTTCGAAACTTGTTTGCATCAGTGGAAAACCAAGTGAAGCCAACCCGAAGCAAGTAAAACAAAATTTATTATCATTTTTTTTCAGTCAGTGAAAGCTGTTTGGAACCCACGATACTGACATTGCCTTCAGCATGCGTTTATAAGCTAGGTGATTTTTCGGGTGTTTTTTTGTTGACAGATTGGTGGTGTGGGTGCTGTGTTCTATTTTTAGCCCAAGCTTGGTGGCACGACTTCCTGTGAGGACCCTTGACATGGAATGCTTGGCTTGGGTCAGTTCTTTGTGAGCAGCCATACAGTTTACATTACGCTTCGTATTGGGAATATTGGTCATATTTTTTGGTGGCTGGAACAGTTTGCATTTACATTATTTCTTCTGGGAAAATTCATTTCACTATACAAATTTTCACCTTAAATGATTCTCATGCCGAGGTCCCACTGTATTTTGTCATTATTTACACTTGCAAGCTTTCAAGCTTGTATAAATCTCTTCTATCCGCTTTTCTCTTGTTGTTTTCTTTGAGGCAAGCTCGTCTCGAGGAACCTGTAGACAGAATGTTTGCCATATATTTCTTTCCCAGTTACCAGAGCATGCGTTAAGAGGTCTGTTGTATTTTTGTCTTTTTCTGGGTTGTAGAACAAGTTGATTGATATTGTATACTCGTGATGTAACCTGCGCTGACAGTAATGCACGGCGGAAGCCGCAGATGTTGTCCGTGATGTCGAAGTGCGCCATTACAGACGAGGCATCGCTTCTGAGGACATTTCTGAATTATGAGTTATGTCACAACATCTGGAAGACAAGCTTTCAGTGAGTGCACTCACCGTGTATGATGATGATGCTGGAAATTTAAAGGAATGAAACGGAACCTGGCTTTACAGCTAGAAATCATTCCAGTACACCTTTAAAGGTTTCATTCTTTATCATCCAACAGTTGTTTTTCGCTGCTTTCGGCACCTACTCAGAACACATTTACTTCAACGCCGTGGGGTAGCCCTTCATCATTTCCTTATTCTCCAGCTCTCAGAGCTCTATTCTCTCTCTCCTCGCGCTTTGTCTTGGCCGTCTCGCCTGTCATTACTACTCCCTGTTGCCCGCTCGCTGACGTCTTCAGAAAATCGTAGCAGTGTATTTAACTCTGCGCTTGGATGACTCCTGAATTTCGAAATATCAATGCACAAGGACTTGAATAGTTTTATAGCTTTTTATTATGATTTTATTACCCAAAAACATGCACATCTCAGGGAAAATACAGTCCAATTGAAACAGTTTACAGCAGCATCTTGCCTTATGAATTATAAAAGATATCATAACCTTTGAGCTACACACTTTTACTACGCTGTTAACGTGATGCATCATTTTGTCTCGGCTGCTACTTGAATGTAGCACCGTGAATATGGTCTTGTTTTTCATGACAGATCTATTATGTTTAATGATATGATCATTTCGCTTTCTTCCGAGTGGGCCTGGAGGACCATTTATTTAACACAGCGCCCTGGAGGAATGAAACTCATTCCACTTGTGTGTGTGTGAGAGAGAGAGAGAGAGAGAGAGAGAGAGAGAGTGTGTGTATGTGAAGAGCTCTCTCTTTCTGCACAGCATTGTAAACATAATGCAATAAACACTAATACAATTTCAGTCACTCTTCACCATCCCACAGGTAAAACGTATCTATTTGCAGATGCTTCGAGTCACTTGGCCAGAACCCATTAGCAAAATGACACATAATTAATATGGAATGAAGAGCACTGATTACATTTAGGTAACACTTTTTTCCCCCCCTACGTGCCAGATAGTAACCGGGTGGTGGTGTGGTGCAACCTTCACAATACCTCTTCGTTATTTGTCAATAAATAGGGAATAGATCATTTTAACCGAAGACAAGGACAACGTCTTATAATGAAAATGATAAAACAATAATAAGAGTAATAAAATGATAGTGAAGATGATAAAAGACGTAATGAGTAGGATTTTTTTGGAAAGGTGGGAAATAGAAACATCATTCACGTACAATTCTCTTCTTCTTCTTCTTCTTCTTCTTCTTCTTCATGGTTCCACAATAATATCTTAAGAGTCATCTAAAATGACAATGAACAATAAGAAGAACAAGAAGAATTCTTGAAATTCTCAAAAGAAATACAGTTTCTCTATTGTTTTTGTTTATGTTTAAGGGTTACAAGCACATTGGGTACTGGAAGTGTATTGTTTTTGCTAGGATTTTGTCATTTTCTTCTTCTTCTTCTTCTTCTTCTTCTTCTTCTTCTTCTTCTTCTTCTTCTTCTGCTTCTTCTTCTTATTATTATTTAGGGTTCCACACTAAGGTATTTAGTGCTTGGACACCAAAAAATGACAATGAAGAAGGACAAGAAGATGAAGAAGAAGAAGAAGAACCCAATGGCAGAAAAATACAGTACAGTTCCCCTATAGTTCATGTTTATGTTTTGAATTGTGTGTGAATTGTTTACGAATTGGATTGTTCTTCCTAGGATCCTGTCTTCTTGTTCTTGTTCTTTTTCTTCTTCTCCTTCTTCAGGTTTTCACACTAATGTCTTTAGTGCTTGGACGCCTAAAAAAGGCAGTGAAGAAGAAGGAGATGTGACCAAGAAGAACAAGAAAAAAATAGGACAGTTGTTTCTATTGTTTTTGGTCATGTTTTAGGGGTGAGAGCACATTAGGTACTAGAATTAAATTGTTCTTGCTAGGATTTTTGTCTATTTGTTTCTTCTATATATATAAATAATATGGCAACCACATGCTGATCAATTCTATTCTATTCTTATTTCGTGACTCTTTTTAGTTTCCACAGATCTGCACAAGATTTTTAAAAGCCTCTTAAGACTTAAGAGGAAGTTTGTGAAGATTTGGACCTGACTATTGTAGTTTAAATAACGGAGTTGTTCGTCCATCCGAGCTGATGTTTAGTTGTGCGCTAGGTAGTTTGATTGGACACTTTATGATGAGTGGGTTAAAAACATGGCCAGTGTTAGCCAATCAGGGGCTTAGTACTGAGGTTAAGTCGACATATACGGTTTGTTTCTCTTGTTACTTTTCCATCACTAGGTCCATTGCTTGGACCCCGCAAATCGCATCTTAATATATTTAATATGTTTTAAAGTTAATTTCCTCATCATGCACTGATATTTTAAAGATCCTTAAAAACAATCACATACTCTATGGGAAATGTTTTCATTTTATTCCCTATAAGAAAGGATTCTAACTAGTACTAGTAACTATTTTTAGAACTACTTTCTGAGAAGTCGTTGGATACTTCTTTCAGGTGTTGGGTCCCTTAACTATGAACACTGGAAATGTGTGTGTGTGTGTGTGTGTGTGCAGATATTGACTTTTAAGGATTAAGCTGATGCACCTTATCTCCTGCTCAGCTTCCTCTCATGGGGTTTGCAAGAGACCTTCAGATCTGTCTTCATCTCCCCTCCACAGACATTTACTCCACACACACACACACACACACACACACACACGCCAGTCCTAATCTAGCTGTCTATAACCTAACTCACATTCATACAGTAAGCACACACACACACACACACACACACACTCTACAAACACATTTCCTCCCACCTTCACTCAGTCAGGAGCAAAAGCCCAATCTCTAAGCCACGTCTGTCTGCCCCTGTGAGGCTTTATCACTTTCGGTTCTGGGATTGGTGTGAGGAAAGACGAGGCTCAGGCCCAGGTGAGTACAGAGATGTGAGAGATGTGGCGGTTCCTGCTTTTTTGAACAGATCACTTATATTTCCTCCGTTTCTCCTGTTGCTAACAGGAGGCTGACTCAAAGCTACGCCGTAAACCAGTGAATAAAAAAAAAAATAGTGCTCCTTCTGCAACAAAATCTAGAAAAACACACTTAAAGCTTAAAGTAGTGACTGGATCAGGACACCATACTTTTTGAAATCATTCCAAATATGCCAATATTTTCTGACATTTGAGTAAATCATAAGTCGTACACATGCTATATGTGCGTGCACCATGAGCGCACACTGAGTAGTTACATTAATATAGCTCCACAAAAGAGGCTGAAATTAGCCCAAAAGAATTGGGACGTAACCCTCATGAGCTCACACTGATCCGTAGGAGAATAATGAAGTCGTTACTGTGCAGGCAATTTTCGAAGGAATTTATGAGGAATTTACAGGAGTAGATCAATTCCCCAGGGCACACCTTAATGATGATGAAGAGATGTTACGCAGACCTGTAGCTGTGATTTCAGTTTCTGTAGAAAACACTGCACACAGACTACATTCTAATTGTATTTGTTTTTAAACAAGGTGAGATTTAGTTTTAAGTAATAAATTGTGTTAAGTACTTGTACTACTACTACAACCAGTAATAATAATAATAATAATAATAATAATAATAATAATAATAGTAGTAATAATAATAGTAATAATAATAATAATAATAACAATAATAATAATAATAATAACTGTTGGGCATATAAAAATATTTAAAATTAATTACAAATATTTAAATTAATATTCACTATAATTTATAATTTAGTAAATTAATATAATATAATATATTATAATATATTATATTATATTATATTATATTATATTATATTATATTATATTATATTATATTATATTATATTATATTATATAATATAATATAATATAATATAATATAATATAATATAATATAATATAATATAATATAATATAATAATTATTATAGTATTTATGTATTCAATGTATTTCACTTGTTTTATTTTAATATTTTATTTATTCATTCATTTATTGTTTATTTATTTATTCATTTGTTTGTTTGTTAACAAATGTCAGTTTGTAATAAAATGTCATTTTAAATATCACTGTATCAAACAACTGAAGATGAAGAGGAGGAAAAGAAGAAAAGAACTGTCATTGCACTTTTTGTTGTTGTTGCTAATTTATTGAGTAAAATCATATTCTACGACATTGCAGAAATCAACAAAGCAACAGAACAAACACAGTTAAAACAACAAAACCCCCAAACTTCAAAACTGCACTTTTTCCTGCACAAACAATGTTGCCCCCCCCAAGAGATTTTTTCTCATCTTTTGTCTGCTTTTTAAATACCTGCTCTTCTATCTGAGCTGAAAATGCTGCTGCGCTGTGACCCTGGCATTTAGACGAGGAAGATAAAGAAGTTAGTGACAGCAGGAACGTCACATTCAGATTTAGCCTTTTGCGCAAGGCGTGCAAAGGGCCCTGTCATAAATCTAAAGCGATTGACTGTGTGTGTCAGCGAGGTGTGGGGCGCAGCTGAATCACTCCAGCGGTGGGAGATGTAGAAAGGACTGAGGTTAATTTGAAATGACAGTCATTATGGCGTCCGCCGCAGCGCAGGGCACCAGACACGAAACTCAATATGTGTTTAACATTTCAGACAGGATGTTCCCCCCGGGAGAGAGGGAGTGTGTTAGTGCGGTGCAAAAGCACGGCAGAACGGAGAGGACGCTGGGATACACAGTAGGACTGAAATGATATTGTGAGTTTAATAAACCTGAACAACTGCAAACATAAGACTAGAAATATAGTGATCTTGTATAGAGACACATTTTTTAAAAAAAAGTGTTCCTGAAAAGTTTAAGGAGTTATTGAATATGTAACCTGAAAACCTTTTTGATAGGAAAGCAGTTTGCTGTAGGGTTCTAAAAGAATTAATGGATGGATGGGTGGGTGGGTATTTGGATCCCTGACTAAATGGATGGATGGGTGGATGGATAGATGGATGGATGGATGGGTGGGTGGGTATTTGGATCCCTGACTAAATGGATGGATGGGTGGATGGATAGATAGATGGATGGATGGATGGGTGGGTGGGTGGCTGGATCCCACCATGGGTGTATGGATAAATCCCTGAACAAATGCATGGATGGATGGATAAATGAGTGGGCGGATGGATACGATGGATAGGATGGATGGATGGATGGATGAATGGATGGATCGGTGGGTGGATGGATAAATGGATAGACAGTTGGATGAGTGGGTAGGAGAATCTCAGAATAAATGCATAGATAGATAGATAGATAGATAGATAGATAGATAGATAGATAGATAGATAGATAGATAGATAGATAGATAGATAGATAGATAGATAGGTGAGTGGATCCCTGAATAAATGGATAAATGGGTGGATGGATAAATCTCTGAACAAATGCATGGATGGATGGATAAATGAGTGGGTGGATGGATGAGTAGATGAATGGGTGGGTGGGTGCAACACTGAATAAAAGGCTGGATGGATGAATGGATGGATGGATGGATGGCTGCATAGATAAATGAATGAATTAATCCCTGGATGGATGGATGGATGGATGGATGGATGGGTGAATGAAAGAACCTTTGAATAAATGTTTGGATGGATGGCCTGATGGATAGACGAAGAAATGAATGAATTAATGAATCCTTGAATAAATGCATAGGTTATTCCCTCAATAAATGTATGTATGTATGAATGTATGGAAAAGGCACCTCTGTGTGTGTGTGTGTGTGTGTGTGTGTGTGTGTGTGTGTGTGTGTGTGTTGTCCATACTTAGTGTTCCTGGCATAAGCTCGGACTTCACAATAACCCTGAAGAGGTTACTGACGGTGAATGAATGTGTTTTGTTATTTAAAAAATGTATACTCTTTAGAATCATAACCTGAAAAACAAAATTAGCAGTGACAATATATCCCATTATAACATATTCAATATTTAAATTTCACAAATTTCACACCAGTCTTTGTCGAGCGATCTGTTCTTTATTTAACTCCAAGCTGTGTCTGAATAGGCATGGACATTAGTGCCCTTAATGTCATATAGCATTATCAGCTCGCTGGCCTGCAACAATGGCTCTATTGTGTGTCTTCACCGTCTATGCAGCTTATCGTGCAGAGGCAGGAAAGGTGAAAGGGACGGAGAAATTGTGGGAAAAAAATGAGAAGGTGTAAATTAGACTAGTATTTACAAGAGAGGTGGCCAAGCAATGTGATGATACAAAGCAAGTTTATGAGACGTTAAGGTTTGTGGACAGGGGCTTCTTCCCTCCTGGTGGTGTTACAGGCCTGTGAGGAATGTATATCGTTCGAGGCAGGTGGAGGAGGAGAGTGCTGGAGGTGTAGATCCTGAGCTCACACATCTGACTGTGCCAGTTTTAATCAGAGACGCCAGTGGGGTTTCAGGTAGAACATCCGAGTGTGTTTGTGCCTGTAAGTGTGTGATCTCTGTCAGGGTCAATATTAAAACTTTTGACTGAATGTTAAGCCGAGCTGGAGAACTGGAGTAAAACGAGGAGAATGTATCAGTATATACTTATTTTTTTAGGGTTAAAAAATGCAATAATAATAATAATAATAATAATAATAATAATAATAATAATAATAATAATAATAATAATAATACAGCCCATTTATATAGTGTTTTAACAGTGAAAGTAAATGCATTAATAATAATTTTCATTATATTTTGTAATTTTATGAACTATTATTAAAAATGCAATTATATTTTATTTAATTTTTAAAACTCTTTTCATAATCCTTTTTTTTTTTTAAATCAACCTTACTGTAAAAACAAAAATCACAACATGCAGCACCAATGTCCATGCCTATTCTGATGCCGTTCAGATGGCATCCTCTCAGGTGAAAAAAACAGATAGATGGATGGATGGAACAGATGCAAGCATGGATCAATGTATGGATTAACTGATTAAATATTGGAGGGATGAATGGATGAAAGAAAGATTGAATTTCTATGGCTAAGAAGTTGGGGTCAGAGCACAGGGTCAGCCATCATACAGCCACATGGAGCAGAAAGGAATATCAATGGCAGCTTGGCATTGCCAGAACCATTCTATTGGGGTGCATGGATAGATGAATGGATGGATGGATTGATGGATGGGTGAGTGGGTGGGTAAGCGGATGAATGGATAGATCAATTGATGGATGGTGGGATGGATGAGGGGATGTATAGATGTCTAGGTGAGTGGGTGGGTGGATGGATGGATGGATGAATATGTGAGTGGATGCATGGATGGATGGATAGATGGATGGATGGATAGGTGAGTGTGTGGGTGGATGGATGGGTAGGTGCTAGGATCAATGCATAAATAAATACATTTATAGATGACTGAATGGCTAGTGGATAAATGTATGAGTAATCTGATTAAATATTGTATGGATGAACAGATGAAAGTAAGACTGACTTCTTATGACTAAATAGCAGGGGTCAGTGCCCTGTGGAGCAGAGTGGCTTATCAGACATGCTCAAGCAAAGATGGATGGGTATTTGGCTGAATGCGTAATTGGATAGAATATATAGATGGATAGAAGGGTGTGTAGTAGGATGAATGCATAAATGGATAGAAGAATGAATGGCCGGGTACATGAACAAAATGCTGGATGAATGAGTGGATTGATAGATGAAATAAGAGATAGATGGGAGCATAACTGGATGGATGGATGGATGGATAGATAAATGGATGGATGGGTGGATGGAAGAATGGATGGATAGATAAATGGATGGCTGGGTGGATGGAAGAATGCATAAATGGATAAATGACTGACTGCCTGACTGACTGAATGGATGGATGGATGGATGGATGGAAGAATGGATGAGATACTCCTTCTTTAGATGATTTGTCTTGGCTTAACATTAACAATTTTTCACTCCACACATTTCTCTCGCTCTTTTTTTAAGAATTAATAATGAAATAATAGACTTATATTCATTGTTGCTTCTTTAGTAATTTAAGTTTTATTTTAGAACGAATCAGAATAATCCAGCTCTCGGAGGTTTGTTAACTTTCGCTCAACTTCATTAAAAAATTCTATCATTATAGAGTGCTAGTGTCTATAAATTGCATTTTATTGATCATACAGTGATTTAACCATTACAAGCCTTTAAAATATAATCTTTGAAATCATATGTATGCGTTAGAAACTGAACAGTCTGTGCTCTGAGTGAACGCAGTTGGACGATATACGACACTGATCCTATTTTGTGAAGTGTGCCGGTCTTTTACAACCATGCCATGTGTGCCTTTACCAAAAGCGAAGACAATTTCCACTTTACTGAGGAGCCATCTGTTAGACACGGTGTGTGTGTGTGTGTTTGTGTGTTTGTGCGCTCGTAGACTCTCCCATGCAGCACAAGCAGCCTCGACTTCCACGGTTAAACATTATTAACTGCAGTGGTTATAACCTGATGACGAACAGACGACAAGGACGAGGTGAAGGAGAAAAGCAGAAGGCACTGCAGGAGAAGACGCAAAGACAGCACAAGAAATCTCATGATTTATTTGTAAACTATAATAATTGCCCACTGTATGTCCCAAGCTATCTACTACATTAACTTTAAGAGCTCTGAGAAAAACATTTCTTACTTAAAAGCCTGTTTGTTTTCGGAGATATTCTGAAATAAAGGCAACAACTGAGTCCATCTATTAAGTGTACCATTACTGGTCAGTCTCCTAGCCGTCCTGCATCGCTGCCAGCAGGCACTGAGTAGAACTTGGCTAATTGTGCTACATGAAATGAAATCAGTCCCTTAAGCCCATACTGACTGAACAACTGAACAACCAGAGTGTAATGAAGTAAAAAAAAAAAAAAAAAAATCTAAACGTGACCACTTATTCCACTGGGATTCTGAACAATGCTAATTTCTAAGGAGATCAATACAGGATTCAAAGAAAGCAATCAGCTGGATGTTTATCTGACCGAACCGAGGCGTGCTGTAACGTGGGGGTGAATGAAGCAGGATGCATAGATGAATAATCTCAGCGCTGATGATTTATTACGGGAAATTCACGAACCATAATTCATACTCCGCACTCTGTAGACTCAAATGTCATATCACATCATAATAAAGGAAGACATTTCAGTGACATATCAATATATTAGACAAGCAGCAAAAAATATATATATATATATTCGACTTTATTTCCTACAAACTTCCAAAACGGTCAGAAATGAACAGTGGGTATATAGATTGACCTAAGAGACGTCAACAGCGATGCTAAAGATGTGATGAAGGTTTCACAGCCCTGTATTTTAATTAGCCATACAGTATATCTCAGACCTGTGTCATGGACCTTCCTTCCTTTTCCTGGTCAGGGAAAAAACGAGTAAATATAACCATCCTCCTCACTAGACTTCACAGTCCTCACATACAGCCGAAACCATTTCAGAATGAGATGAATTGCCCTCCCCTCCCTTTAATTTTTATTTTACACCCTAACAGTAATCCTTGAGTTTGTGAGAACAGCAGGAGCTCATGCAGAATTAGAGCAGACATGTGGAAGCCAGCAGTAAGGAGACGCTAAGCTACGTCAGCAATATGCTACATGCAAATCTCAGTCGGAAACTGAAATGCTGTACATCCCGGATTTTAGTTCTTGCAAGAAGATGACTTAAAGAGCTTGTCAGGAGACTTAAGGTGTGTTCACAGTGAAAAAGTCGGACTCAGTATAGTACAGTAAACAGACCCTGAACTAATAAAGGATGGAGCGATGGATGGTTTTTTGTATCATCTCACCCAATCATTCAGCACAGACCAAAAAGGGGAGGAACTTGTAGCAGGTAACAGAGATATCTGACATAGCTAGCAACGATTACAGTAAAGTGTTCCTCTGTGACGTTGCTTCTGACCATGGCTTAATAACCCTAAGACTTCTGCTGTAACTTTAACGCTCATGCTGAACCTTGTTTTAGAAGAGGAAAAACATGTAAGGGTATGGGATTTATTGAATTTGTTCCTTCATGTCATATCAGGTAGTTTTTCCTCTTCACTCTCACCTCTGGCTTGTTTATTCGAGAGACAATATCTAATCTCCATTTACATTTCTGCAAAGCTGCCTCGTAACAATGTGCATTATTAAAATGTCTATAGAATGAAAACCGAAGCATTGCTTAAATGAGTTATAAGTAGCACTAAACACTTTTCTATCTGTTTACCTGCAACTTCATCAGAAAGATACGGAGAGTTCGGGACCAAATGCAGCGGGGGTTTAATAACAAAAGGCAGAAAATTCGGATCACAGAAAAGTTTGGAACAATCCAGGAAACACCAGGAAATCGTCAGGTAATAAGCAGGTATAAACAGGCACAAGTGAAGTAAATACATCCACATGGGATAAGCAAAGTCAAGGTCAAGAACAAAACAGAATAAGAAAATGCAGAAAATCAGAGCAGAGATGTTTGTAATGTCACAAGCACAAAGGAAACAGATCATTTACTTTGCAACACTGGATTGAAACTAAGGTGCTTATAAAGGGTGCAAACCAAACATAGAGAACTCAATACAGGTGAACGCAAGTGAGTACATTTACCTTACAGAGCCCCCGAGCACCCAAAATAACAACAACAATAACAACGAAAACCAGAAGTTTAGGGCAATTTAAAATGGACAATATAAAATGTCTGTAATGCCACGCCCACTTCACCTCATAAAATGGTGTATGGGGTATACTTATATACTTTTATTTATTTATTTATTTATTTATTTATTTTATTTAGTTATTTTGTATAGTGCTTTTAACAGTGAACATTCTCTCAAAGCAGCTTTATAGAACATATAGTACAAAAAGCTTAAATTTAATTTTAGACTTATATTTAAATTTATTTGTATTACTTCAGCCTGTGGCAAGGAAAAGCTCTCTTAGATGATATATACAAGAATAATCAGACAGAGAAACTCTACAAATGTAATATATACCAGTACAGGAAACAAATCTGTAAAATAAATGTGTCTAGATGTTTGGCAACTCTTAAAATATCCTCCAATATTTTAATACAGGGTCACCTACCTCTTAAAGGTTGAACATACATGAGGGGAATCTTCTTCTGCGTCGTACTTCACAGAAGAATCTTCTTGAAACAGGTCAGTCTTGTGCTAAAAAAAAAAAAAAAAAACAGGCCAAGACTGGACTTATTAATTTATCACAGAAATATCAGACCTGTCCAAATGTAGGCTAATGTGTTTCAGATACAAAATCTCACAAATGAAGATATATAAACACTGATCTCTGCATTCGAAACTGTTTGTCTCTCACAGTTCATTTAAAATGTAATGAAAGACTTAAAGGCATGCTGATATAGGAAAATAATCAACGTCACAAGTGGTAGGATGGTGTTTGATGCAAAAACAGGGTGAGTGTAACCACTACAGAGTTGATTATTTTCCTAATCCAGTAGGTTCTGGAGTGTTTTATTCCCCTTGTAGTACAGAAACAGTAATTTAGCAATGTGAATAATTTTTATTTATTGAAGAACATTTTTTCCCCCTCTCTGTAGGGAATGATATGGAACATTGACAAACAGCTATTCCCTCACCGGTCCCTCTGTTTTTCTTGTCATGTTGAAAGAAAAAGGTTTTGCTGGAAAAAAATTAATTGAAATAAAACAATGACACTGGAGACCATAAATGTTAAATAAACATCTCATCCAAGAAAATTTCACCCTATCCAATAACTACAATTTTTTATTTAAATATGTTTAGATACAGAGGCTGCCATATCCTGTACAAATCCCTGTGTAAGTTGTTCTGCTACTACAGAAACAATAACAGTAAAACGAGTGCATTACTATTATCCTTTACTATGCGGCAGGCGGTCCTAGCCGCTGTTATTGAAAATTAATCCACACCTTCTGACCAGTCAGAATCGAGACACCGATGTGGTATAAAATGCAGCTCAGTATGTTTTTCACTTACTTAAATAAATAATAAATAAAAAAAAAAGAATAAGGCTGACTTTTATGAGTAATGATACTGTATGAGGTCAAACAGTGACTTGTATTCAGGCACGACTAACTATACCACGAATGACTCAAAAAATAAAATAAAATAAAAAAATACCTGAAACCAGGAATCATGAACAAGACCTAAATAAAAATCCGCCCCGCCCTTTCCCCTCATTTCTGAATACAAGGAATTTCACTGCAGCAGCCCAAATCACAATCAGATGCTGAATGGTCATAATGACTGCATTTGAACCCCCTCTGCTGCCCCAGATGAGGCTAATGATTGCTATTCTACTGCACCAACCGGGACGCCAAGCACTGGGTGTGTGGGAGTCTATTTAGATCTATACTGCTTTGCTTGAGAAAAGAAGCAAGAAGGGAAGTGGGGTGGGGGGTGGGGGGGGGGTTGTGTCAAGTAAGCACCACACCATAAGCCTCGTTTCCCTGTCACTGATTACAAGATCCCATTGATTGCAACCACGTTGACTGTAATCCAATCGGAAGGCAGGTTTCAGAAAAAAAAGAGTGAGAGCGAGAAAGAAATGCTCTGCGGGGTATTGATGAGGTCTCAGCCTATGCATTCTTGTAAAACCAAAGGAAAGCTGTTCCTGGCTACCTGACAGCCTGACCCATGAGTATCCGCAGGTATTGTATACATAGCAGCCAGATAATAAATACTACACTAGACATTTAATAAAGCTATAACCAGGTCAATAAATGTGTAACATTAATACCTTGTCTTTAAATACCACATGATCACAACAATACCTTATATTTCTCTCTCTCTCTCTCTCTCTCTCTCTCTCTCTTTATTCTTTCTCTTTCTGTCTCTGTCGAGCTATACGTCCCACTCCTGAGCTTCTGAGTTTCCAGTGTTACCACTGCTTCTCGATCCATCCAGACGCCCTACACCTGGTTGGAGTCTCGTCACTATTACGCCTTCTCAGAACTGCCATTGCCTTAGTCAACTTTCGTCAGGAAGGAATTAGTGCTAAGTCAATAATGAACTCAAAAACTACACTGACCTATTAGTTCCTCAAGAGCACTTGGTTACATGATTCTTCATGACTATAAACTGTTGAAGAATGGACATTGTTTTCATTTACATTATTTACTGTCCAGTGTCACCCAAATGAGGATGAGGTTCTCTTCTGAGCCTGGTTCCTCTCAAGGTTTCTTCCTCATATCATCTCAGGAAGTTTTTCCTCACCACCATCACCTCAGGCTTCTCATTATCGATAAATAATGTGGATAAATAGATACTTAACTTTAACTTTTAGACTTTTTTTTCTCTGTTTCTGTACTTCTGTAAAGCTGCTTTGAGAAAATGTCCCTTGTTAAAAGCGTTATACAAATAAATTGAATTGAACTGAATAGCTCCAATACCACAGCGCTACTGGATTCTTGAATCTGATTAGTCAGAAGGTATTAATTGTTCGAGAAATGAAGCATTGAGAGTTGGTTGTAATGTAAATCACAGGTTTATATTAAAGCACTTTTTCGTTTCTATAGTAGCAGCTCATTTACAGGGGCTTGTGTAGTCACCAGAACTCGACAGAATCTGAGACCAATAATGAGGCATTATAATACATTATAATACATGTTGTTATTAAACAAACAAAAATAGATCATTCATACTTGCATTTAACTTTTATGGAAGGAGTCTCCAGTACCAGAGCTTGGTAATGATCAGTAGGTTTTCCTCCACAGGAAAGTCTTCAATACTTCAGTTCATATTCCAGATTCTGGATAATATGCAGCTGTATTTATTTATTTATTTGCTTGTTTATGTTTATTTACCATGATTCTCGCCTTAGTTAGATTAATATATTTTGGTGCTAATAAACCAATCAGATATTATTTATTTTATTATACTTTCATTATTTAAATTTTTTTTTACAATTAATACTATAAATTATATTTAAAATATTTTCACACACCACTGACATTTCCTTTTTTGTCATAGTCAAACCTCCCTCTCTATCTATCTATCTATCTATCTATCTATCTATCTATCTATCTATCTATCTATCTATCTATCTATCTATCTATCTATCTATCTATCTATTAGAATAAGGGAAATATTTATATCTCCTTTAACCAAAGTGATAGTAACATCACACTGTCCTGGCTCTAACAGCCCACCCCTGGGGGTTACTTAAGAACGGACGATTCATAGTTAAATATAACGTCACGCATCGGGCATTATCCAACGGTCAGAAGGAAATATTTTTATCAATATTCCTGTATGATAACAGATTGTAGCATTTAAATGTCAGCACATTGATCTGTTTGAAAACGAAATAAAACTCATTGATATCGACATTATTGACAGAACGATGCGTTATCATTAACTATATAATTAACTTCATTCATTACAAAGAAGTGGCACGTAAAAAAAAAATGGCAGTCTATTGTATTCATAACTCCTGTTTACTTCCATGTCTCTCCATGTCTAATTAATGAAATTAGTATTAAAAGTGATTTATCCTTTTTTTTTATGGTAGCGGCGTATCCTTGGAAACCAAAACTTGAACATATGGATCCAAGGAAAGTTTCTGAGTCAGTGATATTAACTCTTTAAACCCGTGTCAGTAGGTCCGGACCTAGATTCGTCACAGTGTTGAATAATTCAAAGCAGTTACATAATAATATGCTTTATGATGATTCACAGCGTGAGGTTAAAAATAAAGCCAGGCAAACACTTTGTTCCAATACAGCCTTGTTTAATGGAGGTACACAATGTTTTCTTGACACATATGACTGAAAAACAGGCCACTGCTGTGTAAATAGCAGAGCTGTACAAATTCCATGCATTTTAGATAGTATAATTTACACCTAGGGCTGATGAAGCTTTTTTGCTAGGGCTCTTAAACTTTAGGGTAGGGCGTTTAACGTGGGTTGGATTTATCACTGCCCGGTTATGTGTTCACGCCCGTTAGAGTTAGAGCGAGAGAGGAGAAGGCGAGAGAGAAATCATATTTCTTCTTATGAACAGCAGATGGTGGTAGTAAACATTTAGAGATGTTTTTGAGGAGTGTGTATTCCTGCGCTGGGAAAAGGCCATCTCGCTGAAGGACCTCTACGGCTTCAAAGAGCTGTTTGGAATTCAGACACATCGATGCTCAGGCATTAAATGAATCATATGGTCAGTTTTGGTGCTATGTAAAAGTATAACCGTCGTATAGGAAGCTGAAATGGTGCTCATGTTTGATAATGAAGCCAGGAAAATGCATGATTTCTGTTGGACACGTATTTTAAAATACAAAGAACTAAACTATTGTTTACCCTTCAGATCAGATCTTGTACTTTTTTCTGAAACCACACTAATAAACTAAATGTAAATGTTTTCTTCAGACAAAATCCAAGCCAAATGTCTTGCTATGCAGTTCATGAAAAATATATCACACACATTTACACACAAGCAACAAACAACTCTCCTGAAAAAGGTGACAATTTTTATATTTATATTTATATTTTTAATACTGGAGAATAGAAATCGAACATTTTTTGAATGTTATTTATTTATTTATTTATTTATTTATTTATTTATTTATTTATTTAGATAACAAACTAATACTTCTTACTTTTTGAAATTTAAAATAGATAAAATGTATTTTTTGAAACCCCACTGTAGTTTCACTGTTGTTTTGTCATAGTCCTACCTCTCTCTCTCTCTCTCTCTCTCTCTCTCTCTCAGACTCTGTGTTTCTCTGTTTATATATATCTTTCTCCATCTCTCTCTATCTTACTCTATTTGTGTGTCTCTCTCTGTTCCTTCCTCACACATCCTCTCTGCCCATTCTTTCATAGTCTCTCTCTCTCTCTCTCTCTCTCTCTTTCTCAGACTCCGTATTTCTCTGTTTGTAGATATCTCTCTCTCTATTTTACTCTGTTTGTCTGTCTCTCTCTGTTACTTCCTCACACATCCTCTCTGCCCAGTCTCTCTCTCTCTCTCTCTCTCTCTCTCTCCTCAGACTCTATATTCTGTATTTCTCTGTCCATATGTGACTTCCTCCATCTTACTTGCTTTGTCTGTCTCTTTTCATTACTTCCTCACACACCCTCTCTGTCCATTTCTTAGTCTCTCTCTCCATTCTGGGTAGACTGGTCTCATGATCTCACTGCTCTCTCTCTCTCTCTCTCTCTCTCTCTCTCTCTCTCTCCAGAGACTCTATATTCTGTATTTCTCTGTCTTTCTCTATCCCTTTCCATCTTACTCTATTTGTCTGTCTCTCTCTGTTACTTCCACACATGCCCTCTCTTCCTTTCTTAGTCTCTCTCTCTCTCTCACCAGACAAGAGCCACTTTGGGATTGGTTAGAGTATGCTGTGCTAAATGCTATGATTGTTTAAACAAAACCTGAGCTGCAAACCGCTGATCGGTGACAAAACAAGGAGGAGACGTCTCGTCTCTATAGCTTCAGTCTTCCCAGTACTCTATCGCCAGGACTATATGTAGCCTGGGTATATAGTAACCTGTATTAACTCTGGGTTTATCCCCCAGTGATGCTATTAGGCTAATCAGTGGTTGTTGAATGAATGAATATTCTTTAGCAAACTCTTCATTTTGAAAATAGGGCTGAAAAGAAAGTAATGCACAGTATTTATAGATACTCACGCTGTGCTGGTGTTTTTATGTCGATTTTAGTATATGATGCTCATCATTCCACTCATTTCCTGAGTTTGCATGCTTTCAGTTTAGCTTAAATGTCTGAATGTCTGCATTTCAGTAGTGTCAAATAAAGGCCATGGGAATGTGCTACTAGTTCTAATGTCTCCAACATTCTGCTGTGGATTTAAATTCAGGAGAAGAAAAACACCATGCCTTTTAACAGAAAGACAAAACAGAGTGAGATTAAGGAACAAAAAAGAGTACAAAATAAAAGAAGAATTTAAATCCTTCAGGTTAAGCCAGCTAGGCTTGTCCCGATTCAGGACCTTCAGCTTTCATCCTGCAGGAAAAGAGCATGGGAGCCTGTCGCTGTGTGAAGCTGGATCTGCTAACAGCAGCTCACCCTGGTCAAATTAAACACATGAGGTCTAAAGAAGAGAGAGAGACCTTGCTCCTGCTCCTCTGTTACAAAACACAGGCTTCTTCTGAGTGGAAGAGATGTCAGATAAATATAATATCAAAGCTCACAGCAGGCCGAAAAGGTCTGTCGTGTTGATGTAGCGATAGTGTCAGGGTCAAACTGACGCTCCTGTGAAAAAGCAGACTAATAGAAGGGCAAATATCCTGCAGAGGAAAAACCACAACCTGATCTATGGAGCTTGTGGCTGGAAATGTGTCTGTCTGTGATAGTGCATGCAGTCTGGAGCTAAAAAGATATGCTTGTCTATCTATCTATCTATCTATCTATCTATCTATCTATCTATCTATCTATCTATCTATCTATCTATCTATCTATCTATCTGACTATTTTATTAGTCACATACATAATCGTACACAGATAGATAGATAGATAGATAGATAGATAGATAGATAGATAGATAGATAGATAGATAGATAGATAGATCTAGATAAACAGAGAGACAGACAGACAGACAGTCTATCTATCTATCTATCTATCTATCTATCTATCTATCTATCTATCTATCTATCTATCTATCTATCTATCTATCTATCTATCTGTCTGTCTGTCTGTCTTTCTTTCTTTCTGTCTGTCTGTCTGTCTGTCTGTGCACAACATTGGTTGTGCACAACTATGAAGGTCATATGCACAGTATAATGACTTACAAATACATTCATAAATACATTCCTCGGGCATTCTATGCATATTACACAGTCATAATTATTTATGAAAGGGCATTACAGGTTGTAGCATCGTCTATATGCATTTAAAAATTGTTAAACGAATGCGTTACTGCTTATAACACATTGTATCACTGTTATGTTGTCTCCTAATGCACGTCGCTGATTATGAGCACTGTCATGTTAACATGTCATAATGCAGGTTAAAGTGAGCTATAAAATGTAATGCATTTTTATAAATAATTATAGCAATATGTATAAACGGATTATAACCTCTGATATGTTCACACATGGGTATAATTTATTTATAGAAATGAGCTTGATAGGAAGTGTTGTAGTGCATTCTTATGGCATTATACACATTGTTATAATAACTGATTAATGACATTACAGATTATGGAAATGATTATAATGTGTTTAGATATGGTTTACATAATACAGGTTTATAAGTAGAGTTTATAACACATTATAACAGTTCACTAGTAGAGTTCACTGAAAACTGCCTGATTTTATTAAGCAAAGGATTTTTAAGGGTTTTACATTTTTTAATGTTTCTAAGTGAAGATTATTGGGAGACTTATAATATTGTAGATAGATAGATAGATAGATAGATAGATAGATAGATAGATAGATAGATAGATAGATAGATAGATAGATAGATAGATAGATAGAGGAACCACATTAGATGTAGGATGTCCTGAAGATTTTCATATATATATATGAAAATCTTCAGGACATATATATATATATATATATATCAACATGTTTATTATATCAGTATTTCAGTAGTTCTTTCAAACATACAAAAAAAACTACACTGGAGTTAAATCTAGAGCAAAAAGAGGTTTATTTTATGAAAATCTTTCTACTATAATGTGGTATAATATAAAGAAAAAAAGAGCAATATGTGGTATATAATAGATCACAGTATACAAAGGTGGGCTGGTGATTTTTTCTGTTTATTTGGACTGACTGCCATAAGAACGTCTGTGAAAGTTGTTGCTATAGAAACAATGACATATTCACATAAGTGCTTTAATATAAACCTGTGTTATTTTTTTGTAACCCAGACTACTGTCAGAGCTGCAGTTATAGAAAATGCATGTGTACATTGTGACCAATCAGAATCGGTACTGTGGAATGAACGTAGCCGTATAAATCATCTGTTTACACTTTAAGTGTCTATAATAATCCAGATGAATGTTATAATCGGGATGTCATGAGATACTGTGAGTGGTTCGCACAAATCACGCCGCACTCTACAGGACCCTGGAGGTGGCTGTATATCGCCTGCCTGTTTTCCTGCTGCTATCTTGCAAGAAGTCCATAAATATTGTGTATGAGATAGGCGGCTCAGTCAGACTTCAGGTTTTACTCTCTCTAAGCCTCTTTTTCATTCTCGCACACAAATGTAAGTGCAGTCCTTTTTTTCGAACTGTGCATTTATTTACCCAACAAGTCTCTTCCTTTTTGGAATATAACAAAAGGATTGATACACTGACCGGGCATAACATTATGACCACTTGCCTAATATCGTGATGGTCCCCCTTTTGCTGCCAAAACAGCCTTGACCCGTCATGCACTGTGTATTCTGACACCTTTCTATCAGAACCAGCATTAACTTCTTCAGCAATTTGAGCAACAGTAGCTCGTCTGTTGGATCGGATCACACGGGCCAGCCTTCACTCCCCACGTGCATCAATGAGCCTTGGCCGCCCATGACCCTGTCGCCAGTTCACCACTGTTCCTTCCTTGGACCACTTTTGATAGATACTGACCACTGCAGACCGGGAACACCCCACAAGAGCTGCAGTTTTGGAGATGCTCTGATCCAGTGGTCTAGCCATCACAATTTGGCCCTTCGTCAAACTCACTCAAATCTTTACACTTGTCCATTTTTCCTGCTTCTAACACATCAACTCTGAGGACGAAATGTTGACTTGCTGCCTAATATATCCCACCCACTAACAGGTGCCATGATGAGGAGATCATCAGTCTTATTCACTTCACCTGTCAGTGGTCATAATGTTTTGCCTGATCAGTGTAGATAGATAGATAGATAGATAGATAGATAGATAGATAGATAGATAGATAGATAGATAGATAGATAGATAGATAGAATATAAAAAATATTGAGCTCGTTATGCAAAACTTGATTTTAAAGTGAGTTGAATATGTACGTCAGGAACCACATTAGATGTACAGGACATCCTGAAGATATATATATATATATATATATATATATACAGAGAGAGCGAGAGAGAGAGAGAGAGAGAGCATGGCTGCAATTGTGCTTGGATATGCACTTTCCAACTTGATGCAGTGGCCGTATTACTATCCTGCCAAAATGATTTATACAATCCTCTTGGAAGAATTATTATCAAAATTATGAAGCTAAAATCACATTCGTCTTTCCTGAGAGGTAAAGTTACCTTCAAAAATGCGGGACATCTGAACATGTGGACATTCATCTGGTGGATTCATTCAAATGTAGGCATTTATTTCATGTGTTACACAGAAGTATTGATACCCTGCACAAAAAAACAAACAAAACAGCAGCAATAACAAGAAAACCCACATATACTGTATTATCTATTAATATAACTCCAATAAACAAACTCTTATGTAACATTTTATTATACCTTATTAGATTACTGTATAGCAAATGTACGACTTTACAGTAACAGTACATGACTAATCCTGCACTAATCCCCGAATTAATACTCACTTAAATATAAGCTAATGATGGTTTCATTAAAGCGTGTACTAATCAGGAACTAATGAAGGGCTAACTTTAATTTCTTTAATTCATGCCTCAATAACATCCACCTTAAGTGCATCTTAGTATATGTTAATGTATAAATTAACATGTAGGAGTAAACAAAATCAAACATACTCTGTAAGAAATAATATGAATAACGAGTGCATCATTTCATATTGTTGATGTCACTTGCCATATGCAGCTGCATACACAAACATCACTGGATGGCACTTATGGTTTTCTTTTATAGTTTACACTGATCCTCTTTACTGAACATAGAAAGATGCAGTAATAAACTCATAAACACTAATCATTTACTCTCAACCTAAACTGAGATTTAAAGAGAAATAGATGTGGGTGGGGCACTAGGACCCAGGGCTCTGCTCCCTCACCTATAAGAGTCATATTAATACAGTAACGTTTATTCATTTAACAAACGTTATTATCTATAAGTTCTATAAGATTAATTATCCGGTTTTCTAGTCTTAGACAGAGCATGGTAGATTTAGTTTATCTAATAAACATGGACTTATAGTGGTTGCTATCCACTCAGAAACTCATGTGGTAGTTAAGATTAGCTCTTGATTAGTATACGCCCTAATTAACTCTTCATTAGTTCATATTTAAGTAAGTATTAATTCAGGGATTAGTACAGTATTAGTCATGTACTGTTATTTTTAAGTGTTACAGATTTATTATTACTTATTCCAAGGTTAAAATGGTCTTAAAATGTTGGTGATAAATTCTGTTCCGGTCGTCCTGTTGAACTAAGTATAAATATCTAGAAATAAAAATAAAATAATAATTTTATGTTTGGTCAAAAATAATCTAATAAATAGATGTATTAGTTTGAACACGTCTATTTTGTTCTATTTAGATCCCTGAATTTATTTTTTTCATTTATTACAGCATCAATGTAAAAAATAAATTAATTAATAAAATTAAAAAAAAAAAAATTAAATAAATAAATAAATAAATAAATAAATAAATAAATACATTTAAAAGCTAATAAATAGGAATTATCCTAAAACATCACAGAAGGAAAAGTTAATTGTTGAATAATGCAGTAAAATGTAGGATTTTATATAAAATTCTATGAAGTACACAGGTACTGTTTTTCTGAAAATCAAATAAGTTAATAAAAATGATCAATTCAACCTAAAATCACTATTTGGGTTTTTGTTATACTTTAGAGCCAAATATATAAAGATAAAACACAACTGGTGATTTTCTAATGATGAGCAGAACCATACAGTAGTGGTGTGTGAGTTAGAGGTGTGTATCAGTGTATCTCTCGATTAAACATTTTTTACTCTCGTGCACAACAGCAGGGATGATCAGATATAAAACCTGTACAAAGTAATTAAGATAAAATATTTACTGACACGAAGCAGTTTAATCAGATGTCCAGATTGAAGCCGTTTTACCTTCAGCACGTGTGATATATCTTGGGTCAGTTTTCATCATCGGTTCTGTGTTGATTGGGTCAGTGATATAACATACAATTATATACAGTGGTCATTACAGTAAAGACATTTTCACTTCTATCCTGCTCTTAGAGCTTTTCATGATATTTACATCTTAACAACACGTAAATAAGGACAGCATTGTTTCAGCTTCAGCAGGACTGAATCAGTATGGAGCAGGTATTCATTAAAACTCTTACTGATACGGGAATGTTAAACTAAGGATGAGGGAACGTCCCTAATTATGAGAGAATGACTTTTCTATATATATTCAAAATTTTTCCAAATTCAAATTTTACACAATCATACAACATGCAGTGAAATAATGAAATGTTTTTTTTTAAATGTTATTAAAATAAAGTCAAAAATTAAAATGGAATTTAAAAGTAAAATAAAATTAAATAAATGGAATAAAATGAATTTTTAAAATGAAAAATAAAAGAATAATTAAAATAAAAAATATAATAAATAAAAAAAATAAAAATAAATAAATAAATGAATAAATGAATGAATGAATACATAAATAAAATGCCATTTATTTACTGATGCATCTTATTTAGCTATTTAAACAAGTCAAAGAATCATATCTGTATTCATGCAATACAATACAATGTGTTTTTAAAATGGTTATAAGCTCGCCTAAGTTTATTGTAGCATATATTTAATCATATATAATTACATATATCACCAATGAGTAATAAACAGGATTCTTTTTGGATTCTATAAATCCAAATTTTTAGATGGTCATGATGGCCTAGTAGTAAAAACATGAGAGTAGATGGACTGGTTCGGTTAAATGAGCGTGTGAATGTAAGCTCACATGAACTGATGCTTTATCCAAGGCGAAATTCCCAGTTTTCCTAGGACAGACTCTGGATCCATCAAAAAACCCAGACCAGGATAAAGAGCTTAGTGCAGACTGAATGACCTCACGTTCATCTTTAAAGCTTGCAGATCAAATATTTGTACATTTTACCCCCAAAAGATTCCAGTAACCTTAATTTGAATCTAAATCCCCCCTGCTGAGTAGTGAGGCCATGATCTGGTCAAGTTTAAGATGACCATCTTCTTGAAGTAATTCGCTTTGATTTGACACAAAACTTCTCTTTAAAGTGGAGAAGACAGAAGAGACATGACACGGCAGTAACGGCTTCACACTGCTAAATTCTGAAAATTAATCCCCTGACGCCAAGTGCTGCACGTTTTAATTAATCACGCCTGCCCAAGTGTTTGCTTAAGCTGTCAAGACTTAAGAATAATGTCACAATGTCGGGCTTATTTATTCCTCCGACCACTTTAAGACTTCAATCAAAGCCTTCTCGACGTGGATCTCCGTAGGGGAATGAGACGAGGTTTAAGTGCTCGCAGCATGCCAGGACCTGACATAACGTACAGCTGAGGCGCCGTTTTCCCGAGTCCCCAACCCTCTGAGACTCGGTCACCGGGGAGTAATTAAACACAGAGATTAACTTACACACATGTCTGAACGACGCTCTCACTAATAAGATGACGTTAACAGGCGTTTAGCTGCAACGGTTACAAAAGTCAACAACTTCGATTTTTTATTTATTTATTTTTATATCCGAAGTGTCTTTTAGGTTGCCTTGTATTTGCACTTTATTTGTTAAATTGGTTTTAATTCTCAAGAATAGTAAAGCGGATTAGAGGACCGTGTCTATCACGTCACCCCAGGTACTGTGGATTATTGTAAAATTGAGTTTTGCAGTATTGCTACTTAAAGCACAGTGAGTGTGCAGTTTTTTTTTCTTTCTTTTTCCTTGTTATTTCTTAAGCATATATAATAACTTCAAACTTTTTTTTTTTTTACCCTTTAGCTCTCCTAACAGAGGACTGAAGCAAACCGAAGCATTTGAAGAAACAGAAATGTGTAGATGATTACTTGTTATCCTGAAGCTTATTATTATTATTATTATTATTATTATTATTATTAGAGTCTGATAGAAGTTGTAATTATGGTTTAATGACACATCAGTCATCCGAATCTGAGCGCCGGCCTGGTTTCAGGACTCACCTGAACCCGAGTTCTTCTGCATTCATCTAACATCATCACAAACCTGCGTGGAGAACACAGCCATATGGACTCACCATATTTGTTGGCGCTATTATGCAAAGTGAGGCATCTCACCTCTCTCTTCTGGATCTCATGCTACACGTGTGTTGTGGAAACACTGGATAAAACACACGCTTTTTTATTTCGATCAAGTGCAGACCTGCGTTCACGGGAATCTCAGCACACTTCAGTGTCACTCATTTTACACGTGTGTTGTGGAAACTGATGATGTCATCACTGACTGAAACACACGCTCAGGTCACTTTACTTCCTGACCAAATGCAGACCCGAGTACCGAGCTGCGTTCACGGGAAACGTGGAACAATTCCACCGCAACCGAACCCACACTACCTCCTACAGGTAATCGCCTATAGATTTCACTGTGCTTCCTGCTCCACGTGACAGCTTTCACATTACTAATTATTCATGTGAACTGTTTCAGACTAAACTGCCAGTGTGAAAGCTCCCTTAAGAATAGTGTTGAAAGAGCTACATGACACCTGCACAAGCCCTTCCTGAAAACCTACATAAGCCTTTCTACAAATGTTGTTTCCTTATTTTTCTACAGTGTGTCTATGCAGAAAGCTCATCAAGTTGTCTGGGGAAAAAAATCACAGTTTTTTCCTCCATGATTGATAAACTGACTGCTTACAACAACATTTACAGGAAGAAAGCCAAGAGGTTCATTGTTTGGTTGTTTGGATGTTTTTCAGCAGGGTTTTCACTTTTGTCACTTTTGATATAAAGTCGACGATTTTGATATTTGATGACATGACGCCGTGTTAGGACTCTTGCCAGACTCTTTCCAGACCATTTCATGGTACAGCTTCATGGCAGTTGTAGCTTAATATCTCAGAGCTGTACAATGATGATGATGACGTGTCAAACAAACAAACCAAACTAAATTTACTTTGATTTAGTGACAGAGAAAATATCCCTCAGTTATTCAGAGGGTTGTGACGGATATCATAAACCAACAATTCATAAAAACTCAATAGTTCTATTTAATTTTTATGATTAAACATGACCTAATATCCAGAGTGAATACATGTATTTTAGGTATATTATATACACTAGTGAACATTCATATGATTTGATTCGAAAGAAAGAAAGAAAGAAAGAAAGAAAGAAAGAAAGAAAGAAAGAAAGAAAGAAAGAAAGAAAGAAAGAAAGAAAGAACACTGTATTTGAATGATGCAAGAAAGGAAGGAAAGAAAGAAGGAAGGAAGGAAGGAAGGAAGGAAGGAAGGAAGGAAGGAAGGAAGGAAGGATGGATATCATAAACCAACATTTCATAAAAACAAAATAGTTCTAATTAATTTTTATGATTAAACATGACCTAATGGCCAGAGTGAATACATGTATTTTAGGTATATTATGTAAAACATGCATCATGTACATAAATAGTAGAAAGTATTGAACTACATAATATTTTAATTACAGCAAGGGTTAGGGGTTAGGGGTTAGGGGAACCTCGGCATACGAATGCCCTTTCTTATGAATTTTCGCCTTAAGAATTAAAATTTTGCAAGAAATTTGCAAAAATACGAAGCATTTTCAGCATTTGAATGAACCGAACAGAACGCCGGCAATGTTGCATGTACATCTGGGACCCGCTTAAAACTTGTTGGGGTCAGTGGAAAGCCAAATAAAGCGAGCTTTTACGATTTCTTTTCCAGTCAGTGAAAGCAGTTTCGAAAGAGTTAACCCACGATACCAACACTGCCTTCGGCATGCGTTTAAAAGCTAGGTGATTTTTCGGGTGTTTTTTTGTTAACAGATTGGTGGCGGGGGCGATCTGTTAACAGATTGGTGGCGGGGGCGATCTGTTCTATTTTTAGCCCAAGCTTGGTGGCACGACTTCCTGTGAGGAGCCTTGACATGGAATGCTTGGCTTGGGTCATTTCTTTGTAAGCAGCCATACAGTTTACATACGCTTCGTATTGGTCATATTTTTGGGAGCCTGGAACAGATTATCTGCATTTACATTATTTCTTATGAGAAAATTTGTTCCACAATACACATTTTTGCCTTAAGAACTCGCCTCCAGAACGAATGAAATCCATATGCAGAGGTTACACTGTAATTGTCTCTGTTATTGCTTTTCTTTTTGATTTAAACAAAAATATGCTTTGCTACAAGAAGACACTGATGGGAGTACTTCATATGTTCTCTGATCTTCTTCCTCTAGAGCGATTGGAGTGACTTTCTGCTTCTAGTAGTAACTGACAGCCTGTGAACATTCAGTAGTTTGGCTTCATCCTGCCTCGTCAGCACGTATCTCAGGGTCACAAATGTTTCTCCTCTTTGACATGAACTCCTCACCTGAGAGGCACAGCAAAGTCTAAATTACCTGCAAAAGAGTTCCATGTGAGCTGAAGCTCTACTGAGCTACTGAGCTACTGTCTACTGAGCAGACATCAGCAGCTGTACCAGTTTCCTACACTAGCTTCTTTCTTCACTTCCCTGGGTGCAGGAAGTCATGCAATCTCCTATTTTATGCTTGAAAAGCCTTATGGTTAGGACTTCATCTAAGAAATCTTGGTACTTGGATTTCTTGAGACCTTTGAGTAATGGCAGTCAATATTTTAGACATTATAGACATTATTACATGCCTCAGTTATCATGAAGGGTCCCTCCTTCCTCGTTAGCATATTTTTACAAAGTGTCTATTTAGAAGTCCTCACTTGGCAGGTTATAGTCATCACCACTGTGTCACTCATTCATAGTCAGATGTCATGATGTTTGAACTTAAAGCAACCCAGAAAGTGTCAGAACACCACTTTAGTCACTCAAAGGTGATGTGAACTTATGAATAAAATATGACGATATTCTCTATAACATGACTTTTTATACATTATAGACATTATTACTTGTGTCTACTTACTGTCCTTCCTTCCTTCCTGTCTTCCTTCCTTCCTTCCTTCCTGTCTTCCTTTCTGTCTTTCTTCATTCCTTCCTTCCTTCCTTCCTTCCTTCCTTCCTTCCATTCTTTTATCCTTCCTTCCTTCCTTCCTTCCTTCCTTCCTTCCTTCCTTCCTTCCATTCTTTTATCCTTCCTTCCTTTCTTCCTTCCATTCTTTTATCCTTCCTTCCTTCCTTCCTTCCAGCATACTGTCATTTCTTCCCTCTGTCATTCCTTACGTCTTTTCTTTCTTCCTTCTTTCTTTTCTTCCTTCCTTCTGTGATGACTCTCTAGAGATTTTCCTTCTGTAAAAAGGAAACACCCTCACAGAGAAGTGTCACAGAGGTATGTATGTTCTCCAGCTTAGCACTGTTACTGCACCGGAGAAAAGATTAAAGCTTGTCTAATGATGTGAAAAAGAGAAGATGTTCGTTAATAGGCTGCACCCTGGTGCGGTCGCTGTCTGCCTTCTGATCTCTTTCTCACTCGCTTTCTCACACGTTTACTTTTCACCTGAAAAACTAGGCACAGTTTTGTTTTCTAGGCTCTAAAGCATATCTATCTAGATATATTGACATCAGAAGTATTAATAGAATGGAGTATAGACACTAGTGAACATTTATATGATTTGAAAGAAAGAAAGAAAGAAAGAAAGAAAGAAAGAAAGAAAGAAAGAAAGAAAGAAAGAAAGAAAGACAAATGTAATAGAAGGAAGAAACATTGTATTGGAAGGAAGGAATGAAGCAAGGAAGGAAGAAAGGAAGGAAGGAATGACAAAATACAGGAAAAAGAAAGAAAGAAAGAAAGAAAGAAAGAAAGAAAGAAAGAAAGAAAGAAAGAAAGAAAGAAAGAACACTATTTGAATGATGCAAGGAAGGAAGGAAGAAAGGAAGGAAGGAAGGAAGGAAGGAAGGACAAATTACAGGAAGAAAAAGAAAGAAAGAAAGAAAGAAAGAAAGAAAGAAAGAAAGAAAGAAAGAAAGAAAGAAAGAAAGAAAGAAAGAAAGAAAGAAAGAAGAAAGAAAGAACACTATTTGAATGATTCATGGAAGGAAGGAAGGAAGGAAGGAAGGCAGGACAATATACAGGAAGGAAGGAAAGAAGGAAAGAAGTACAATATACAGGAGAAAGAAAGAAAGAAAAAAGAAATCCTAATTATTTGCCAGCTTTGCTGTAGAAACCGTATTGTGAATACATGCCATGTTCTAAGAGCTGAAACAGAACCCTCAATGCGGTTCTCCTCAGGCTGATTGCTAGCAGGTTTCGCGCAGCCTCAGTCTGTCTGTGGCTCAGGGATTAAGCTTGCTCCTTCCCCGCGCTCCTCTGGGAGCTCCGCTAGGCTAATCAGACCCTTGTTGAGCCTTTGTTAATGAATCCTCTGTCTGTCCAGCGTTCCCCTGATTAAGAGCTGCGTGTTTGTCTGCTCTTTGACTACCCAGAGCATGAAGGAGTGTAAACTTCAGATTAACAGACGGAACAAAGTTAGAACAAGAGAAAGAAAGACTAGATGAGTTTCCTCAGGAGATCCCTGATTTAAAAAAAGAGAAAAGAAAAAAGAAAAGAAAATAGACTGAATGACTGAAGTTTTTGTCGATGGATCAGTTTCTTTCTTTCTTTTTTCCTTCCTTCCTTCCTTCCTTCCTTCCTTCCTTCCTTCCTTCATGCACAGAGCACTTCCTTCCTTCTTTCCTTCCTTTTTTCCTTCCTTCCTTCATGCACAGAGTACTTCCTTCCTTCATGCACAGAGTACTTCCTTCCTTCATGCACAGAGTACTTCCTTCCTTCCTTCCTTCCTTCATGCACAGAGCACTTCCTTCCTTCCTTCCTTCCTTCCTTCCTTCCTTCCTTCCTTCCTTCATGCACAGAGCACTTCCTTCCTTCTTTTTTTCCTTCCTTCCTTCATGCACAGAGTACTTCCTTCCTTCATGCACAGAGTACTTCCTTCCTTCCTTCCTTCCTTCATGCACAGAGTACTTCAGTCCTTCCTTCCTTCCTTCCTTCCTTCCTTCCTTCCTTCCTTCCTTCATGCACAGAGTACTTCCTTCCTTCCTTCCTTCCTTCCTTCATGCACAGAGTACTTCCTTCCTTCCTTCCTTCCTTCCTTCCTCATATATTTCTGTAATGCTGCTTTGTGGAACTGTCACTATACAAATAAAACAGAATTGAATAGAAATGGTGGATCTTTGTTCCAGACTGTATTATTTCTAGTCACACTGCTGTACTCCACGCTCCTGATGTGAAATATTAAAACATAAATAACAGAAATGTCGTGTCTCCACTGTATTTCGAAGCATTTCTCAGACTTTCCTCAGCTAAGATTCTTTAAGACAGAAAGCCTGGCATCAGCAGGCGTGAGATTTTTCAGCCTCTCTCTCTCAGGCCAGTACTGCTTACACAGGAGAATCATCTGACTGGTCCTTCTGCCACCTCCAAACATTTTGTGTTGAAGAGGATTGCTCTCGAAGGTCTCAGACACCGCCGACCTTCTGACTAACTCACAGAAGGCTTTTTTTTTCCCGCTTATATATTTATTTTTGGTCACCAGCATTAATCTTCACTACATCCGAGCTGTCTGCGAGATACCTCAGTAATGGAAAAATCCACCATGGCATTATCCACTGTCTTGTGTTTTGTGTGATGACAGAGAGACTTCAGAAGGACATTTTTCACCAGGACGTTGTGTTTTTTCTTCTTCCTGTGTAAACAGAAGCTGCTTTTCTCACTCGCTAGGGTCCGTGTGTTCTCAATGCCTACATTCAGCCACTGTTTCTCTGATAATGTTGAATACAGTAAGCTGGCTTCGTATGACGACTAATATTTGAAGTAAACAGCCTCAAACTCAATGCCATTTTTAATTGAATTTTTACTTGTATAGAACATTTAACAACCAACATTTAACAACGGACATTTAACACAAAGCAGCTTCACAGGGATATAAAACTCAGAAAAAATGTTGTTTTTTTTCTCTGATATCAAAAACACAATCTCTTAAATTTTTTGAGTGTTTTCAGTCAACTTCCTGTATTTTACACAATAGAAAAAGAAAAAAAGAAAAGAAAATAGATTGAATGACTGAAGGTTTTGTCGATGGATCAGAATGAGGAGCCTACATGATAAAAATAAATAAAATGATACAAAAACAGAAAATGGTGATTTCAATGTCATTCAATTCTTTCTTTCTTTCTTTCTTTCTTTCTTTCTTTCTTTCTTTCTTTCTTTCTTTCTTTCTTTCTTTCTTTCTTTCTTTCTTTCTTTCTTTCTTTCCATTTATTGTCCTTCCTCCCCTCCTTCCTTCCTTGATTCCCCTCCCCTCCTTCCTTCCTTCCTTCCTTCCCCTCCCCTCCCCTCCCCTCCCCTCCCTCCCCTCCCTTCCCTTCCCTTCCCCTTCCCTTCCCTTCCCCTCCCTCCTCCCCTCCCCTCCCCTCCCCTCCTTACTTCCTTCATTCCTTCCTTCCCCTCACTTCCTTCCTTACTTCCTTCCTTCCTTCCCCTCCACTCCTTCCTTCCTTCCCCTCCCCTCCTTCCTTCCTTCCTTCCTTCCTTCCATTACCTCTCTTTTGCCCTTCCTTCCTTCCTTCCTTCCTTTCTGCCTTCCCCTCCTTCCTTCCTTCCTTCCTTCCTTCCATTCCCTTCCTCTCTTCCTTTCTTCCTTCCTTCCTTCCTTCCTGCCTGCCTGCCTTAGTTCCTTCCTTCCTTCCTTCCGTCCTCTCTCCCTTGACCTTGATCTCTGCCCTTCAAAAAAGTTACAGCTTTGCCATAGCAAAGACCACAAAAATAAGTCAAACTCATCTCTCTCCCTCTCCACGGATATCTTTAGTAAAAGACGAAAGATTTATGCGTGACTTATGCAAATTAGCAGTACTTTACAAGGAATAAAATAAAGGATTTGTTGTTATTGAAAAATACTCAACTTCGGGGTGGTAACAGTAACTGTGCTTCATCACCAAACCAACCTGTCATTTATTATTTTCCTACAACAGCATGAACACCAGTGTTCCTGACCTAACCTGGGTCACATAATCCTGTTCATTGGATTGCTATTGTATTTTATGCTCTATAGTTGAATCTTGTATACAATATCAGCTTCGTATGATCCAACACCGACAATAAAGTAAACCAGCCACAGAGTCCGTCTGTGCGTGTCCATCAGTTTTCCTGAAAATGCAGTGCGTATGACAGATTGACTCATCACGCCACCTCATAAGCACCTCATATCTCTGGGTACAAAACATTACACACTCCGGCATATCTATCCAGAGTGTCAGGTAAACCATCACGAGAAGGAAAGAAAAAAAGCTGTTCATATATCGCATCGGCTCTTTCCAAAACGCCCTGATTTATGTGCATGAAGGATTAACACCAAAGGTTATTTTTGCATAAAATATGCAAGATTAATGTGTCCATTTAGAGAAAAAAAAGAAAACAGCAACTAAAAAGGAAAAACGGATGAAGACGCTCCTAATACCAAATCAGTCCAAAGTCTGGAGAAGAAAGACATGAAGAGGGGGGGAGGGGGGATGATAGTGTTGGAGACAAAGTTCTTCAAGGGTATGCTTTAAGTTTGATATCACTCTCTAATGAGCTCTGAAGGACTACAAAAACAGAGTTTTATGAAGCCTATAATGTGGTCATTATGCCTTTTATAACTCTGGGTGTTCTTCAGTGGAACATCAGAGGAATGAGATCCACTTTGTGTTTCATGTCGTCTGATTCCCGACTATTTTCTACCTCTTTCATGGCACATGGCTTTGATGAGGAGTCAAAAGTCTTCAGAGATCTTATGGATGATGGATCATCATCATCGTCATCATGATAGTGAGATGGATCAACATTGTTCCGTTTGCTTTTCTTCTCTTTGAATTTCGCACCATCAAATGACAATGCCGATTACTTTTCTCGTTTAAACTTCTATGCAATTTTAGTAAACAACAAAAATAGCAAAGGACAAAAAAAATAAATAAATAAATAAAAAATCCTGCCGCTATAGCTGTGACAATCATGATAATGATCAATTGTTATCTTTGATTGAATTAATCCCGGCACTTAAAAGCAGCTCACAGAAGCAGGCGTTTTGTTTTATTCGCAGGGGAGATAGCGATCTAAATGTAATCACGCCCGCTGCCAGCACGTCCTTCATTATTCCCGCCACAATCATCATTACTTCATCAGCACCCAGCCAACGCCTCGTCATCTGTCACACCAGGGACAACAACCTTCTCCAGCCAAAGAAAACAAAACCCGGCGTTCTGCAGACACCTTTCAATCACGCTCCCTGCTGTCTCATCCTCAGTCTCCTTACCCAGAGGACCAATGAGCTCAGCATAATGGCTTACCTCAGGACATAAAATTGAGCCGCAGGTCAAATCAACATTAGGGAGAAAACTTTGCTGATCCTCTAACGAGTTGTTTTGCATTTATTAAATATTGGTGGAAAGCCATCTGTTTAGGGCTTTGCTAATAAAATCTTGTTGAACGAGAAGTTCCCAGCAAGCTATAAATGACCAAATGCATTCACAGCACATCTAATTTACATTTGGTGAACCCCATAAAAGGTAAAACTCATGCAGTGAAATGACAACTAAACAGTGAAAGAGTGCTTCAATATCTTCCAATATTGCAGCTCAGCCATTGAAGAGCATCAGCTACCATCAACACGTACTAAACCATTCTGCTTTTATAGCGTGCTTTGACTTTAGTCCTAATAGCTAGTTTTATTCATTTTCTTTAATGGATTTGTTTTGGCTACAAGACAGTGGTGAAACTGGCCAGGAGTCAGAGCTGGATGTAGTAGAGCTGAGGATGTTGAGGTTCTCTTTGGGAGTGACCAGGTTGGACAGCTCATGTTGGACGTTTGGGGGACAAAGTTAGGGAGGCCAGGTTAAGATGGTTTGGACATGTTCAGAGGAGGGAGAGTGAGTATATTGGTAGGAGAATGTTGGATATGGGGCTGCCAGGCAGGAGGCAAAGAGGAATTGCAGTAATCAGGCAAGAGGTGTGGACTGGTTAATGACAACTTGATGTTCAAAAGTTATTAGACATAAAAAAATTGATTGTATAAATGAAACATTATCATGGTGTTAAGCGCTTGCTTTCTTTTTATATTGTTCATGTACAAGTATTTGGTAGAAATATCCAAAGCAGCTTACAATTCAGCAGTTGAGGGTTAAAAGCTTTGCTCATGGGCCCAACAGCTTGGTCCCAGCTGGACATTGTGAAGATTTACGCCTACCAGTTAATGTCCTATCCAGGTAGCAAACTGAGGTTTGCCGAACATCTATATTGGATGGCTATGCTAGCTCTAGATATACAACATTAGCAATACTTGGACAAGGTGGCTTTAACTCTTTTTTTTTTTCCCAGAGAGTTAAATATATTCATTGAAAAGATCTAAATGTCTTCAAAGTAAATGTTGATATCAAACCCATTTCTGCTCTCTGAGATGCCCAGAGTGCTTGTTCATAAGCCTCTACAATATGTTATTTACAACCACTAAAATTCTGTGTAAGGTTATCCAACAGAGGGAAAAACACACGTCTAAAACACACTGAAAGCCAAAAGATTCCTGACTCATTTTATATCAAACTCACAGCCAGAAAATCATTCATTTGTTTACACTGATTGAAAATGTCCCCTAAGTCCATTTCTATTCCGTCGGGGAGAATGGAAAACCAGTGTTCTAGTAAAAATGGTTATAAAGTGTACTATATTTGACCTAAATGACAAAATTGAGCCGACTTTGGTGCCCAGTGTTGACCCAGGAGAATGGTTGAGTAGTCTTGCTACCTGGAATTTAAAATCCTTGCTTCAATTAAACATCTACTGTACTGTTGTACCTGTTAGAGCTGCTGTTGTAATCATAAAGATGTGTTCATATCCTAAGACACTTATTCCCAATTTGCTCATTCTGAACATTTACCTGTCTGGCATTTGCCAGACGTTCTTATCCAGAGTGACGTATAAAAGTGCTTTGAAGTCTCTATCAATGAATACATTAACACTGGTTCAATAGGTCACAGACTTAGGATACCATCAGCCTAAAAACTCGGCTGTTCAGACATATAGGAGAGGTTCCTCCCACCACCTCGGTGCCAGAACAGACAAGAGTCTTGACATATACCTACCTCTTACCCTGAGAGATGGAGGGACCAGTCGAGCAGCTGAACATCCTTTCAGCACCCTGTACTGTATGTCTTTACTTCTGTAACCCCCGAACCTGTACTTCATACCTCTACACCTATAATAGTTAAAATGTTGTCATGTCACACGTTGTTAAAGAGGATGGGTTCCATTTTGAGTCCTCTCATGGTTTCTTTCTCACATTGTCCGAAATAGTTTGGAGTTCACACCTCCAACCAGTCACCTCTGAATTGATCATTAGTGAACTAAACCTACATCCAGATTTCTATAAAGCTGCTTTGTAAAAAAATATACATTCTTAAAAGTCCTATAAAAAACCATGTGGGTCGTGAATATGCGAGTGTGTTACTGTGATACATCTCCTGAAGCCTTGCACCAGTGAAGCAAATGTTAGAAGAACAGCAGAAGATTAGCGAGCTGCTGAGTGACACAAGGAGGTGAATTAGCAGAGTATGCAATAATTGAAGCTGTGGATTGGCATAGGGCTTGTCAACAATCGTTATGAGGCTTAATCTCTCGGGGAATGAATGAAAGCGAGTGAAAGAATCACTTTCGATTTCGTAATATTCTTGACTGATCTACGTTCGGTCACGATCAATCGTAGATCAGTCAAGAATATTATGATCAAAGAGTGAGTAGATGCTGAGAGAGAACCGAGTTACGACTAGAGCTGATCAACAAATGGTTTTATCTCAAGACATGCGTCATTTCGTAACATCTAAACAGGTTCTTCCCATCATCAGTAATAACCGCGTCATTCCTGTCACTCTTTGGTACACATTATTTCTGCAGCTATTACTAAGCATTCATTATTTATGGGACGAGCTATCAGTGAAAAGGCAAGCAATTTGCTTGTCAGAATGCATTACAATGGAGTCAGCTGAAATATGACTAAGGAGCTGCGAGGCTAGCTCATGAGTCGGAGCTGAGAGGCCAGAGGCTGAGTTATGGACGGAGAGACCGATTCTTCAGATAGCAAACATACTACTGTAGAAACAGCAGCTTGCTCATTATAGTTGTGCTCCAACTGAAAGCGTGAAATGTGGAGAATTTACATGACTGCCAACAAAACCCCTGAAAATATAACCTTCACGAGAGGAATGGAATGAGGAAGAATCCATGAGAAAAGGCAAGACTGAAAAGGGAAAAAGAAAATATTCCATACTCTTAGGAAGCACCGACGAATGAAATCCACTCAGGGCCATATTCAGAGATGGTGACTTCAGTACAAAAGTTACATTTACACATATTCAGCTCTGCACCTGCTTCAGTTTAGGCAAACGAATGTGTTATAATTGACACCTTGGAGGTTGCCAGATATTTCTTTTTGAAAGAAGTGGCTTTTTTTCCTCAGGAGTTTCTTGACCAACACCTTTAAACACTAGAGCACTTGTATTTACACTTGGTATGATTAAAAATAAGGGATAGAGAATTGGGGCTGAAGAAGGAAATCCCAATTTTATTTGAATATGTTGTCATTGTTATGTTATATGATGTAACAAAATCCAATAAGAGCCATTTATATTTCCAGTATATTGATTGCATAAATAGTCCTAGTTGCAATTATTATGACATTAATGACTGCTAATGTTGGTTTAATGTTTTAAATCAAAAACCATGCATAAAAAATCACTTCTTATTGTCCTCATTCTTATTCCAGCACATCACTGTAAATTGTTATTATTTTTTTGTTTGTATAATAATTTTGCTTAAATCCTCACAAGACTCAAACTCTGTACTGGTCTGTGGTGATGAAGCATTGGCTCGGTCTATGGATGAAACTCTAATTGCATCCCAAATTGCAAACATTTGCACTATTTTACACCATTTAGTAATATAAATAGCGTAGAATGTTGGACACTTAGAGGAAGAGGGGCGGGGCTACCAGTCTCAAAAAAAAAATCAAAGATGGCTGATACTAGGGTGGACATGTCGTCTTAAAAATGTCTTTTAAATCAGTCCACATTGTGTGATTTCTTTTTCCACATTTAAATAGATCAAATAAGTTTTCCACCATTTTCTGTTAAGGCTAGCAGCGTCAAATTATGTGCTGATTTGCCATCAGATGCGAAAAGCGACTTAAACGTTGTGTTAGCATTCGATTTGAGATGATCCTACTCTTCATAATCCCATACACTAAACGCTAGTCTATAGTGTAAGTGCATAGAGTGCAGTTTCTAAGTTCGGCTGCAGCTTCGATGTTTACCGGTCAATCTATATTTCTGTATAATTTAGAGTTTGTTATTAGAGCCTTATGAGGCATTATTATGTGCTTACAAGGAAACATTTCCAATTTACAAAACATGACAAGCATTAGTAAGTTCTAATGATTTACGAGCGCGTGCTACATTAACAGTGTAGACAGATACATCTTCTCCTCTATTAAATAATGGTTTACTCTGCAGAGTCCTTGCTCTTTCCTGTCCATGATCTTCCGTGAAGGAGCTTATGCTGAAGCATGTCTTCTCCTGATCTGATGCACACCTCAGTAGATTAGCACCTAGTCAGGATTAGTAAGGATTCAGGAGGTTTTACCCATCAGCCCTTGAGACTGGTCACATGCCTGCTGTGTATAATAGATAGGTAGAAGCCTCTTCACCGTGCCTGAACTGACACACTCTTGACACGAATCTAATCCCTGTCTGTCTTTCTGTCCTTTCCTTTCCTTTGCTCTTACAGCTTCTCCAGCCATCTTCATGGCATTTTGTGTGTGTGTGTGTGTGTGTGTGTACTGCCTACCAGGTGTGCACTGCACTGACTAAACTGATGAACGAGAAAATTTAAAACGTAGCGTAGAGCGTGATTTATGAGTTTACATAAATCACACGTGTTTGCTCAATTTATTTTGTAACTGTTGTGGCTGACATTGCCAAAACCAGCAGTGTCGCCGAGTCCCCAGTGGCAATCTCACGTCTTTAGCCACACATTTCACCCAGGCGCTGTGTGCTGAGGCCGCTTGGGAAAAGAGCTCGATGATCTGCTGCCATGTAGCTCGCAGCGAATTTAGCACATACCAAAGAACCTTTCAAAGTTAAACAAATCACCCGCAGGCTGTGTGTCTCCTCTCATGAAGCTTCTCTCTCTCTCTCTCTCTCTCTCTGCATTCTCCTTAGAGAATTACAGATTTATCTTCCTTCTTCTTTTTTTTTTTTTTTACCTCTAGCTCCTTGCCAGTGATATCTACACCCCAAATTCATACAACAAAACATGATCTTATTCCTTGGCTCCCCACAGACAAACAAAAAAGGACAGGAAATCATAGAAAATCACAGGAAACCACAGCATCGTTACCGGATATTGCTCTACACACAGACGATTATCAGACAGGACGAGCGTATCAGACGTCCCTCACTGCCGAGACGTATTCCAGCTCGGTCTCTAATTGATAATTAAGACGTAAAGCAGTGCAGATGATGCATCATCCTGAGATTATGTTCGTTCATGCTACACATCTGTCCTTTAATTAGCTCATGGTATTAAAACAGATAAATAAATAAAGCATGAAGGGGACAAAGAGCAAGTTAAAAAATTAAAAATGAATCTCACATTAATGACCCGTACACTCATTTAGCTGAAGGAATAACGATTGTTATCAATCTCGATATACGTAGCGCTCCACAGTTCAGCAGGGATGCAGTTGCACTTCAGACCTGGATGGAGCGAGGTATGTAAAATAAATTTTCTTAAATAATAATAATAATAATAAAAAAATGGTTCTCATATTAATACATTAATAATGCATGTCATACATGCTCTTATTTATTATTAATGCTAAAAAAAAAATAATCATGTGTTACAAGGTGATCACATTTCCCTCTCCTGCTCCTCAAGATGTTCCTCTGGCCCTTACAGAAACCTTCTTTTTCTATCTTGACCTACAGAACTCTGTCGCTGTGTAAAACTACTCCAGGAAATGTGAAAGCAGTGGGATTAAAAAGCCATCGACAGGTTTATTGAGCCTGGAGAACAGTGGCCAAAATCTATAGTCAGTGGCATTATACAGTCAATAATCATTTTTGAGAACGTCTATTGCACCCTTGGTAGCAGAGGCGTTTTTATACTCCTCTACCAGGAGTACAATGAAGATAAAACCTTTTTTTTTGCTCTGTTGCATAGATCCGGCTATTAACTGGGAAGTTAATGTTAGACAGCAGAAATAGTCCACTAAGAAATGTTGCAGTATTGTCCGAGTGTCTGAGTCCAGGAGACCGAGAGGACCGTTTTCTGTTTCCCAGTTATCCAAAATTAATGCTAAATGTGTTTAATTCTGCTTGTTAAAGAAATTGGAATAAAATGCATATTATTATTTTATTAAAAAATTATGAAAACTCATAATATTTATTGACTGTCTTATTTAATTGCTTACAAATATAAAAACTTATTTCTGCATTATTTTACTTACTTGTTTATTTACATACATAAATTCTTTCTTAGTTAGTTACTTACTTAATGATGGTCGTAATTACTTACTTACTTACTGGTTTACATACTTACTTTATTAACTGAATAATGTTCTAACTTATTTACTTGCTTACGTACAAAAATAAGTAATTATCTGCTTCCTTACATACACCAATCAGGCATAACATTATAACCAGTGACAGGTGATGTGAATACTGATGATCTCCTCATCATGGCACCTGTTAGTGGGTGGGATATATTAGGCAGCAAGTGAACATTTTTTCCTCAAAGTTGATGTGTTAGAAGCAGGAAAAATGGACAAGCGTAAGGATTTGAGCGAGTTTGACAAAGGGCCAAATTGTGATGGCTAGACCACTGGGTCAGAGCATCTCCAAAACTGCAGCTCTTGTGGGGTGTTCCCGGTCTGCAGTGGTCAGTATCTATCAAAAGTGGTCCAAGGAAGGAACAGTGGTGAACCGGTGACAGGGTCATGAGCTGGCCCATGTGAATCTAACCAACAGATGAGCTACTGTTGCTCAAATTGCTGTAGAAGTTAATGCTGGTTCTCATAAAAAGGTGTCAGAATACACAGTGCATGGTGGGTCAGGGCTGTGTTGGCAGCAAAAGGGGGACCAACACAATATTAGGCAGGTGGTCATAATGTTATGCCTGATCGGTGTATGTCTTTACTTAGTTGCTTACAGAACTAATAGGTCAGTGTAGATTCTGAGTTCATTACACTTAGTCCTTCCTGCCAAAAGATGACTGATGCAACAGCAGTTCAGAGACTATCACGCAGTCTCCAAGTCTGATTTCTTATAACAGCACACTCTGCTATGATTTATTCCTTACTTAAGCCATTCTGTAATTGATAAATTGAGAGGAGTTCTTGGCAGGAGTTCTTAAACTTCGACTTAGTACTTAGACTTAGCCCTAGTACCCACTGCCCTTGGAGACTGCTGCATCTTTATGTATGTCTAATCTAGTATAATGTAACAGCATGGCAGGAGAGATACTGCTGCTTTAATGCACGCTGAGGCTAGAAATAAATAAGCTTGTGTTTAGTTAAAACATTTGTTAGGTGTAACTCAGTCAAACAGCCTCGTTGTAAAACCCATTTAGTGTAAAACGATTCCTTGTTCCTATCACTGGTTACACTCAATAAAGCATGTGTATGGCAGTAAACCACTTAAAGGATATTTTATTTGATAAATATTTACATATTGAGGCTATAAAACACCTTGACATTACCTGGCTGTAAATATTCATAGTGTTAGACTCATAGCTCATTTTAAGTAGGGCAAATCCATCCAGGTCAACCAGGAGGAGCTCGGCTCACTTTCTCCTGGCCAGACAGAAAACAGATCAGGTATAAGGAGGAGGATTGACCTTTTTACCAGTACACTGGTGTTCCACTTTATTTTCTGTAAGGAAATTTATAGAAAGGGTCTCCAGTGTCATCATCCTTTTCTAAGAAATATTATCATTTTCTTTCTTTTATTTTCTTTATTTTTTTTAACACAAGAGTTATTTGTTATATTTTTTGAATCCCTGTATTTAGTATTGTTTGCTAGATTTATTAGTTATATTTATTTATTATATTTTGTTATATTTTTTGTTAGATTACGTACCTTTAAATTGGGGTATTTGTTTGTTATATTCCTATCTTATTTTATTTATTACCCTATTACCCGTGCTTGTGGATAATGCTGGAAGTTGTAAACTTCTCATTGGGATGAATGAAGTATCTATCTATCTATCTATCTATCTATCTATCTATCTATCTATCTATCTATCTATCTATCTATCTATCTATCTATCTATCTATCTATCTATGAGAGAAAACAAAAAGAAACAGTCTTGCCTTTGGGAACACACTTGTTTTGCACATGTTCCATTTTAATCCATTATTATCTTGAATTAATTAAAAATAAATTGAGAAATTGATGTGGAAAAAGAGAAATAAAACATGGACTTTGTAACAGAAAGTCAACATTAAACCGCTCCACATTGTTTTTTTTTACTGTTTTATTATGATTTACACTATTATCAAATTTAATAATGAATAATTTAATGAATAATTCAATTAATATATTGAATATTTATTATTATTATTATTATTTATTTATTTATTTATTATTATTATTATTATTATTATTATTATTATTATTATTATTATTATTAATTATTAGAGATTAGAACATTCATGATACAAAAAATAAAAAAATACATATAAAAAACAATTTTTATAAATATATTATTATTGTTGTTGTTTGTTTGTTTGCTTTTTCTTTGTGGGTATTAACAATATGAATTATAATGCAAATAATAATAATAATAATAATCTAAGTTTATTTTTTCTGCTTGCTAATATGAACTGCTACCTTTAACAAAGTCACTATTGATTAGATTTATAATATTTTTATTATTATTATTATTATTATTATTATTATTATTATTATTATTGCTGTTGTTATAAAAAATATATGTATTAAGTCATGTTTCATGAATAGTATTTGTTCTAAATAAGATTTAAAAGACAATTATAACCACTGGTTCCTCATACTCACATCCAGTCATTTCTGTTTAACCTTGACTTTGCTCAAGTCCCAATTTTGGTAAGCACCCTACGTCTTCTTCCCTTTCTTTATCCACTTGAACACGGTCACACAGCCTAAAGCAAACCTAGCTCCCTGTGTCGCCGCTTACCGCTGGAAGCAGCTCAACGTAATTTTTCTAGCTGCTGACTATCCGGTGAATAATCCCAGGTGCAGTGAGAGCAATGGAGCTCGTGCTTGGAGATAAGGCCCTCAGCTCCATCATGCGCCCTCCCCTGCCCCACTTCCTGTCTGCTGGAGCGCGTATGGCAGGCCTGGGTGAGTAGGGGGCAGATAACCCCAGACCTGACACACTTGCCTGAATCAATCTCTCCCTGTGGATGCTGGTGGGCAGGAGGGAAAACAACCAGAGAAATGCTGGCCCTAATATTTTATCAGAGCCACTATTTCTGCTGCGAATGCTAGGTGGTGATTAAAGTTTATTTTTTCACCAAGTTTTTCCGCCAAGTTCTTTATACTGCTATCAGTTTCAAGATTGTTTTAAATGTTGAAACATTAACAGCTCTGAGAATGTGTCAGGAATAGTGACCTTCATGGTGGAAAGACAGAAATGAAGGAGATCTGTCTATCAGCTTTCCCTCAGGCATGCACCTGCCTCTGTGCGCCTCTCTCTCTCTCTCTCTCTCTCTCTCTTTTCCTCTGTCTTTGTAGATAACAGTTCTGCCACAGCAAGCGGCATCTTTGCTCTTTATCAGATAATGTATCGGCGTAAGCTGCCATGCCTTCAGCTATTTTTAGATGACTTCTTTTCCATCTTCTTCCATCCTACCAGCTTTCCTTCGATACATAAGATTCACATGCTACCATGTTATTTGGATTGAAAACATCATTTAAGTTTAGGAGAAATATTTTCTTCTTAGGAAATAGTCACAGATTTGCTTTGTAGTATGCAGAAGGTGTTGTAGATGGGTTTCAGGTTTTCATCTAGCTTTCGATTAAGGTAAAATAAAATAAAATAATGAAAATTATTTAAGCTGCAAAATTAAATAGCATGCATTTGTAAAACACAGATATTTCATCACAGTGAATCTCAACTCAAATCCAAAACTTTCTCAGCATTATACATGATATGGCCAAAAGTATGTGGACACAATCATCACACGTTTTTATTGGATATCCAATTCCAGATTTATTCCCCTGTGCTGTTATAACTAGCTCCACTATTCTCTTCTAGGAATACTTCTCACTAAAGGGTGGAGGAATTTGGTCGTGGGAATTCATGTTCATTCAGCTACAAGAGCATTAGTGAGATCAGACACTGATGTTGGGATGGTGAGGAGGCTCCAGTTCCAGTTCATCCCAAAGGTGTTCAGTGGGGTTGAGTCAGAGTCTTTATAGTGGCTTTATAGTGTATTTGCTAATCCTAACTTCATTGATACCTGCAGTAGCCAGTGGCCTCCTTCTATGAGAAAAGTGGACAGTGCTGCTCAGTTATAGGGCTTCAGATATGAAAACCTTTTTAGAAGAACAGTTTTTATCAGGATATAAAATTTGCATAATTTGACATTATGATATTTCTGTTTAGAAACCAAGAATTTATCCAACAAGGCCAGATGAGAGGCCTGGTTATAATTAATGGCTTACTCATACTCACCCCCCACTGCTCCCACACTCACTGTTTTGAGGCACACTTACTGTACATCATTATAATGCAGTGACGGACCGTGCATTCACACCTAGGCCTTCACTGGTGTCCTTTCTGAATTAATCCACCTCTATACTGTCGTTATGATGCCACGGCAATAGATACTAATCAACCGTTAAATAGCAAAGTAAAAAAGAAATTAGTCTACAGTATTTCACACCTCACAAGGAATAGTCAATTACTTTTCTCAAAAAAGACATTCTTGATGACGTATGCAGCAAACTGCAATCCCCGGAGGACGCAGCATCCGAAATGAGACGCAGCGAGTATAGTAACAAGGTATATGGGCGTTTTGCTGCCTCTGACTACTCCAACTATCCAATCAAAGGACAGGAAATTGCTGACGTAATCGTATGCCTGCTAGATGGCCCCAGTGACGCCAACTCGAAATCTGATTGGTTAAGGTAACAATTTCATTGCCACTTATTTTAAGCTACAGGCGCCTGCACTATTGATTCTGAAGGCCTTAAGGCAGATTTCTTTTACCCTGGCAACACATGATGTCAGCCACTGGCTGAAATTCATTCATTCATTCATTCATTCATTCATTGTCTATACCCGCTTATTCCTAGTATTCCTAGGGTCACGGGGGTCTGCTGGAGCCTATCCTAGCGCACATAGGGCGAAAGGCAGGGGTACACCCTGGACAAGTTGCCAGTCCATCGCAGACTGGCTGAAATATGATTGGATAAATACTCTTATCATAAATATACACTACTGGAAGCAGCGCAACCAAGAGAAAAGCTATGAAATGTAGAGAATAGACTATTAGGAATAATTTTATACACATTGAAAAATATATAAAATATATTAAAATGCAAGTCAGTGATTCAGATCACTGCTGTTTAGGCCAGCAGAGAAGGCCTTGCTGGCCCTGACGGTCCACCACTGCTATAATGTGATTTATTTTTGTCTTTAGAAGAAGCCTTTATTTTGTCATGTCTTTGCATATCCCAGCTTTGGAAGTTAGTGTCAGAGCGCAGGGTCAGCCATGATGCAGCGCCCCTGGAGCAGGGAGGCTTAAGTGTTCTTGCTCAGGGGCCCCACAGTGGCAGCTTGGCAGTGCTGGGGCTTGAATCCTGATCTTCCGATCAACAACCCAGAGCCTTAACCACTTGAACGACTGCTGCACAGATTGAAAGGAATTAGGAAGAGAAATTCTCTTTGCACATTGCTGTACATCACTGTAATGTGATGTTACTTATTTTGCTTTGTGGCTTTATTTGAAGTGATTTGGGGCACGGTGACACACACTTATGCAGCAGACTGATTTTTTACTTGATCGTATTTACAGAGGCAGCTGACATTTTGGAATAAATTTGCAGCTTAACTTCAATTCCTTTTCATCACCAAGGTATATTAGGTAACATTATTGTTGTGATTAGTACAATAGGTCATTCATGTCGGGTTTTTTGGGCCTGGGTGCAAGTCACGTGTTCCAGGTATGGAGATATCACGTTAGTCAAATGAATTGATCTTTGTGGGTCAAAGAGATGTTTCTGAGATGTTCTTCCTGTCTTTTTCTCATTAAATAATATTGATTCACAAGCTTCATGTTGAAATGTATAAAAATTGCAGTATATTGTACCATTCCTTATCAGTTTGTAGGACATTTAATTTACATTTATTTAAGAATAATGGAATTACTATAACCATTATCAATACAGTTTAGTTCAGAAACTAAAATGCACACTTATCTAAGTAATACTTAGTCGAAACAGTGACTGAGCATTTGTAATGCTTAACAAAATGCCTTTTTCGCTGTTAGTAAAACAAACGTCTTTATCAGTCAGCGGAAAAATCCTCGAGTGACATCGTTTTTTGTAAAAGGATCAACCCTTCTGTCAGAGCACGATTAACTATTAACAAAACGTGTCTCTATATTTATTGAGTATAAATTACTGTGATATTTTCACTCGGATGTGAGCCAGGGACAAACTCCAGGTGTTGAATCCTGTGGCGTCGCAGAGGAATGAAGGGAAAAAGTGAAGCAGCTATGACATTAATAGGGTGTTACATGGGGTGTATGAGGGTATGTGGGCTTTCAGCAGTGCGTGCAATTTAGGACGATTGCAGTCAGAGTAAGACAAGGGGGTGTTTGGTAATTAGAGCCTGTCTTAGTGTTTGATTACAGCCTTGTTTTTCATAATGACAGCACAAGAGCTCCCTAAGAATTTAAATTACCGCCTTCGAAGTAGAACATGTGCATGTGCGTGTATAAGAAAAACAAATCAAGATATTTCTCGTCAGCAGTGCTAATTAATCTATGTTATAGTTTAAACAGATATTTAAGTGTTTTCCCATGATTAAGCGGTCTTAATGTCTAAGCCATGGAAACTAATTCTTTTTCTGATACAGCGTGATGCATAAATGAAAGCTTATTGGAGAGAAATCAAAGCCAGCGAATTTTTTCTGACTGCAAAAGTCAATCGAGTGGCTCCTAAGATTATCACAGAGATTTAAGTCTTTTGACTCTATGACACTCAAATAGCATTATTTCTTATTAATGCTTTGACTCATTAATGCTGATTGCTTTGATGAGTTTAGATGACTTGCACTATCAGGCTAGTTTCCCTTTGAGCTCAGGATGTTTGTACACTCAATACAAATTCTTGAATCAATAGGCTTGGGCTTGTTAATCTCAGATATATATAGTGTTTGATTACAGCCTTGTTTTTCATAATGACAGCACAAGTTTATATATATATATATATATATATATATATATATATATATATATATATATATATATATATATATATAAGATTGAATGGTGAATTCTATACATCAATTTTTGTCCATGCAATTATTCATGCTAGGCTAGGAATAATATGCAGTATGTTCATTGGTTTGCTGGTTTTATTTTTTTATTTTGTTTCAAAACTCATGTGAAAAACAGCATAACCAGGAAAATAGAAACAGGAAGTAAGTGGAACTGATCATGTTACTCATTCACAATGATGGGAAAAGGTTGTTATGGGCAGCACCAATCTTTATCTATCTGCTACTTTTTAATTGGTTTTATTTGTTTTGGTACCAAAACTCAAGCGATAAAGAACAGCGCTGACCAGACCCTGTCCCCATTATCTAAGAAACTTGAAACTGGACACATAAACCAGTAGTGTTACTCAGCATGCAGGTTAAACTATAAGGTTAAACCTTCCACACTAATATCCAGTGTTCATCAAACCCCAGACCCTCATTTTCAAGAGGAGGGATCCTCACTGATATATTTTGAATATATCTCGGCATGTTCTGCCCTGGGCTGACTGTGGCCCTTGGGTTGTCTGTGTGATACGATTTGTTTCTGACTTCATATTATGACCGTGATATATTTTGCTTTGTCCTACAAATTCTTTCTGTTCCGTTTTGATGTACGTGTGCTGAACACAGACCCTCACTGACACTTTCTTCTTCTGTAATTTAGATTATTTTCATTAAATAAACTGCCAGTCAACACCATGTCTGTTTCTGCTGACATTTTTTGTTATACCTATAGATAACACTGATTACACCTTTCTGTATAAATGCTCCCTGTTCATCTCAATAAATTTCGAAGAGTTTTGCTATTTAGTCACTGTGTCTGTGTGGTCCATTGCAAAAAAAATTTCTGATATCAGTAGTGGCAATGGCAGCAGAGCGAAAACATCTGTGAAAACAATATACCAAACATCCTAGAATAAGGATAGGCAGATGTGAAAATGTCCTAAATTATATTAAAAGCACAGCAAATTACATTTCATTACATATCCTAGCTTAGGAAACTTTGACCAGAGCACAGGGTCAGCTATGGTAGGGAAGTGGTAGCTCAGTGGTTAAGGCATTGGACTGCTGATTGGTAGGTTGCGAGTTTTACCACCACTGGGCCCCTGAGCAAGGCCCTTAACCTGTAACTGCTTAATTGTGTAAACAAGATAAAATGCAAGTCATTCTGGATAAGGGCCAAATTCTACTCAAACCTCAGCAAATGTACCAAACCTCCTAGAATAAAAGGCAGATGTGAAGATTTCCTGAGAAATTTCCTGAGAAATTAGGTCTACACTTCATTCTGAGGAAAGACTCCATTATTGTAGAAGTTATTACTAAACATGTCATTCCTGAGACTACACTTAATCTGGATAGACATCTCTATAGCTGTTCATTTATGTTTTAACCAGTAAAAAAAAATCTAAATCTATTGTATGAAGTTTTAGAAACTTTAAGACAGAGTGGGAGAAAATCACTGTGGGCTCAACAAGCAGCAAATGAGCCGGTGTGGAGCTTCTTCGGGATCTCTTTCCATTCACTGAACAAAAATAAATACAACATTGGGGCATATTGTGACTGAAATGTCAGCTACTCGATATTAATTTTTGATTATAGAATTCTAGAAAAGAGAAAAAGTGCACTTTAACTGAATCTAGGCTCAGCTATAATTAGCTACAGCAATCAGAAACCTCTCATATTGTCCCGATATTCGGTGTAACTGCACTGCTGCTTGTGCGATGTACAGAATGCTGTTATCATTCTTCTGAACTGATTTGAACTAAAAATTAAATTCAACTAAAAATCTAAATTAAACAAATTGAACATAATGTGGCATTTACGCAATGTAAAATCATTGATTTGGGAATTTTGGTACAATTCTAACAAGCTAACTATTTAAAAATATATATAAATTAATAAATATAATAATATCAATTTATACTAAATTGGCTGATATTTTCTGCCTAAGTAAAGATGGTTGGCCTTCAGGCATTGTGTGCTTCGTGCATGCCAGGTGGCTGTGTGCATTGAGCCCTGACTAGCGAAATCGAAATGAACCAAACCGTCGAACCGAGCCAATAACGCACACAGGTGGAACCCATCAATGACACGATCCACTCACCCTGGGAACCCGACACAGTGAAGAACTGGAAACCCGAAAAGCTATCAGCGAACATGCTGCATCCAAGATCCATTGCCACGGGTGTGTTGGTGTCATCACTTAACTCCCACACCGAGTTGGACAAATCGGTTTCTGTTATATTTGACTCAAAATCCACTGAAACACACACCAGAGCCAATTCTGTAAACCACTGCGAGTACAAGAGTTTATTTCAAACGTGATAGGCTAATAGACTACTGGAGGAAGACATGTTAATTAAATTAAATGTATGAATGTGGATTATACTGCACTTGAAATATAATCCATATGCAGTGAAGATGGATTGCACCAAGAAAACAGTAAGGATGTACTGTAACTAGATGGTTCATAGACAATATTTAAACAAATGAATTATAAACAGTAGATAAAACAATGCAAACCAGAAACGTGAATATAATAACCTGTACACAGGCTTGAGTATGAATGGACTCAAGAATATATAGGCTGAAATAACAAATAGAGTAAAAATACATGGCTTAATTTATTGGTTTTATACAGAACTGGTGAAAAGAAATGAATCAAATTGATCATTTGATTCATTTTTAAATCAGATTGATCCTTTGATTCATTGAATCAAACTTAAATAAATAAATAAATAAATAAATAAATAAATAAATAAATAAATAAATGATGAAAAAAGTTGCCCCAGACTTGATTTTATTTCTTTAGTAAAATAAAGTTGGTTTAATGAATTAAAAAAAGCTGATTCAACTGATTCACTCTATCAAATGATCAATTTCCATCATTTCTGTCTCTTATAAAAAATTAAGCCACACAACATAAAAGTTTACCCTGTGTTACTTAAGCCTGTCTGTTCTTGAGTAAGTTGAGCATTTGATTCTTTGAATCAGTTTTTTTGATTCATTGAATCAAACTTTGTTTCTCAAACAAACAAACAAAGATTGCTCAATACTAGATTTTTTTTCTAGTAACAAAGTTTGATTCAATGAATCAAAAAGCTGATTCAGTGTATCAAATGATCAATTTCCATTTCTGTTACTAGGGAAAAAGGGCTCCACTGCTGGGACAAAATGTTGAGAATAAATGACTCCTTTCACAATTAAGCAGATCAGTTAATTCAAAAGAAACACATCTTACTTGATCCTGCATTAGATTGTTGACACAAATGGTGAGTGGAGACGGATCCAAATGCAGTTCTAAGTGCTAAGGGAGAGAAATCCAAAATGTCAGGTACGATGGAGATGAAAATGCAAGCATGGGTCAGGCAATGAGCAAACAGATTATATTAGGCACAAACAAACAAACAAACAAACTTGCAAACCAAGAAACAGTAATAATACAGGCTTGATAAAGCCAGGCATGAGAATACTGAGTGTTTACTTTACAACCTGATGTGAAATCTGTGAGTCTTATTTGCTGAGTTATGTAATTGTGAACATCAGTAAGATGGTGAACTTGAGCTTCTGTTGTAGGGGTTGTAGCCTGTAGCAGCTACCTTGTAGTACTTTGTTTCCAGTGTTGAGGAGTGTTGTTTTAGAAGACAAGAAAAAGATGAAGCTACCTATATTTGTGACATATACATAAAAGCCCAGCAAATTACATATCATTACATATTGTAGCTTAGGAAGCTGTGGTCAGAACACAGGGTCAGGCATGGTAGGGAAGTGGTAGCTCAGTGGTTTGGGCATTGGATTGCTGACCAGGCGGTTGTGAGTTCTACCACCACTGGGCCTCTGAACAAGGCTCTTAACCCTTAAATGCTCAACTGTGTAAACAAGATAAATGCAAGACCTTCTGGATAAGGGCATCTGCCAAATTGTACTAGCACTGCTCATCTGGTCCCACCATCTCCCAGTGTAAAAGGTAGGTATGCATCTAGACTCTTTCCTGTTCTGGCACTAGGGTGATGGAATGAACTTCCTCTAGACATCCGAACAGCTAAGTCACTGGCTGTCTTTAAGCGATGGATGAAGTCCTACCTCTTCATGGAACATTTAAAGTAGTTCTTATTTTCCCTGTTTGTTTTATGTATTGTATTTTGTGTGAAAATAATAATAATAAAAATACAGTTTTAAGGCTGATGGTATCCTAAGTCTGTGACGTATTGAACCAGTGTTAATGTATTCATTGATAAAGACTTCAAAGCACTTTTGTTCATTGCTCTGGATAAGAGCATCTTCCAAATATCAGAAACCAGTGTCCCTCAACTGACAGTGGCAGCTTGGCAGTGCTGGGACTTGAACCCGAGACTCTCCAATCAGTAACCTTATCTAGTTAGTGATTATTGGAATAATATTACTGAAGCTGTGTCAGCGAATAATGAGAACAGTGTTTATGAGTACATAATAAATGATGTTATCCCTGAAAGGCATTTGCCTCATATAACAGGAGGCCTTCAGCTCCACAAGCAGAGTGTGAAAGAATACTTTTTCTAATATATAAATTCAAGGTAGAACCTATCAATTTAAAAGTGATATCTATCCCTAATCAGCAAGCCAGAGGTGACAGTGTCGAGGACAAATGTCCTGAGATGATATAAGGAAGAAAACTTGAAAGGATGTGTGATTATAAATCATTTCCCATCTACAACGGTGTACTCTATGGTGAAAAAGTGCAATTGTGTGAGCAGGAAATTCATTCTAGTTTTAAGTTATCAGCTGCTCACTGATGGAGACTTGAGTGCAAAACTCTTCAATACAACTGCAGTCCAAAGTCATCTTCATGGTTTCTAAATGGTACCATCCACAGCAATCCCATGTATCTCCAGGCTGTCCATGTAGCTCCATCCACAACAGCAGTGTGTGTCCTTCACCAAACACCATTTCAGTAGCTATTACAACACTGATTGATACAAAATTCCCTCAAAGACATTCTTTTTTTTTCTATAACTGGGAAAAATAAATGTAGCCTGCAGGTTCCTTGCAATGGGAACTCTATCTAGAAGGGATTTTTAAAAATAGAAAGTTGGATGGGTCGTGTAGGCACCACCCATTCACGTCAACTCTTTGAGAGTATATTTACTACTGATTATGACAACTTACAATGTTGTATGTTGGTATATTTACACATCATCCACTGGAATCCAACCTCGAACATTCAGACTGGAGGAATAATCTGGGATATGGAAAAAATTCTAGTCCTTGGACTTTGTACTGTACTGTACTTCTACACCAAACTTACAGAAATACACTGAAAAGAAAAAAATATCGACAAATCACTGCGGCAAGATTGAGGAGAAAGATCCAATGAATGCTTCAGGAAGAAAGTGTGATCCCAGCACTTTTCAATGTCAATTTGATGCCATGCCACTTAAACGGGATGAAAAAAAAAAATCAATATTTGATTATAAAATGTATATTCCTTATCTCTCTCCTAGCTATCCGGACAAAATCTTGTTATCTGTAAATGTCTAACCTTGGCAAGGTTGTAGCGGATTATCAACTGGTCAGCAGTGCTGTTATTTTCCTTATGATTCTTTACTTGTGTTACATGTTATATTGTGAACACGTAAAGGGTACGTTTTTACTCCGTTTCAAAGATGCCGCAGCGATACAGATTCCCGGAGAATGATCCTGAAGCGCTAATAATACGAACACTATGTATCGTATCCTAATACGTATTTATATATTTCAATAAAGCCGGCATGCCGATAACTCATTCGAACCTGTAATACAAAGAAATAAATTAGAGTTATATGAAATCCTCCGTCTAATTTGCAACCATGAGACCGGCGCGTCGTTTATTATACCCCCGAGCTTAACTCAACAGACTGGCTAACAATGTGTTTCAAGGTTTGTGTAAGTAATTTTCTTCAGGCTTCTCTCCAAGTCACCACCAAGGCCTTTCTCCTTGCACGCTATCAGTATGTTTAACCTCTGAAATTAAGAACGCAATTACAATTACACAAAAGAGGAGACGGTGCCTCATTCTCCTCAGGCTGCCATTATGGACATTATGGTAATTAGCTGACAGAAGGTCAAAGGCAATGTGTGTAAAAGTAATCAGCGCCACACACTTCCTGCATTCCAAATGCCAGGATGAAAGGGTGAGGTTTGGTGAGTTTATTAGCCACAGTGAAGAGAGAGAGAGAGAGAGAGAGAGAGAGAGAAGAAAACGTCAGCTTTTCTCACATTACAGAGGAAATCTGGTGGAGGGAGTTCAGACATTTGCTATTTTAAGGAACGGCTGTGAGGCCGAGATAGGGAAAGGTTCACAACTAGGTCGTATATTTATTTATTTATTTATTTATTTATTTATTTATTTATTTATTTACTTCTCTCTGCAAGTAATCGTGTTTCGGCTCTTTGTCCTTCCGTGACAATTGTTGGGGAAATTTCGATGTGTTTTTCTCTCATGGGAATTTATGCAGCAGGCTTGACTCAAGAATGTGTCAAATGCAATTTGATTTGGTGCCCTGGAAAAAAAATAAATAATAATAATAATAATACAAAAAAGTAATTATTAGAATGTAATCCATCATTGGTTTGCCACAAATATTTAGTAGAAGTCATTTGCATTTTGTTTTCAGACTATTGGGGAAAAAGTTCACAAATGAAAACTAAGTTCAAACAACAGCAACTCCGACACTGTTTCCAGGCTTGCTAATAAACAACAACAAAAACAACAACAACAACAACAACAATGTAATAATGACAGCTTTTTATAGAACAGAACAGAGCTGTAGTTTCTGTCTAATTTAATTGATTAGTTCTGTTAACGCTGGTGATTTTACTTTATTTTATATTGTTTACGTTGTTGGATATGTTTCCTTGAATGGCATGCACTAAAATAGTTTTGTCACCTGTTCCCTTCTACCAGCTCGCTCTAGCCTATCATATGCCCAATACCAATCAAGCAGTGTGAAGGCTAACACGCTAACACTAATAGCTGTGGCATTGTCAGGATCCAAACGTGTATTAACACTTGGGATCCTTTGTATAAAAAAATTAAACAAAACATGCTTTAAACGAGTGATAGGCCAAAGGTACCTCACAAATGGTCGCAAGTAATATACACTGTAAATAACTATGTAATTGTGTCAAATAAATCTTGAATGAAATATTTGTTTTAAATAATATTTAAAAAAAGTCTAATTATTTAGTATTTATTTACAATTCATTTTATTTACGACCTTTTTTATTTAGTATTTTTTCCACTTTTATATACTTGTTAAAATTTATTTATTTATTTAATTAGCTAACCTACTAGTTATTGATTTGCAACACACACACACACACACACACACACACACAAAGGTTACTGAGAAGTTTTAATTTATTTTAATTATTATTATTTTTTTACCTTTACTTTAGATCTATGTTGTAAATGTATTAAAAGCGGGGCAGAAATATCACTACAACATCAAATGTGGAGGATATTTTCAAACTTCAGATTTGTCACATGTTCAGTACAAAATGTAGTGTCCATGTCATAAAAAGTACAAAAAAAAGAAAAAGAAAAATAGGATTAGAATATAGGATAAAAAATTGTAGTAATAAAACTCGAAATTGTTTATTCTGCACAAGCAACAGAAAAAATCTATAGATAAGAAAAATATATATTGTTATTTCCTAATTTCTTTGAGCTTTATTCCCATTCTATCTCTCTGTGAAAGCTGCTTGCATTATATTCTTCTCCTTCCACATCTGTTGTTTGGAGTGTATGAACACTGTCCTCCTGGAATATATCATTAGGTTGCATTGTGTAACTCTGATCAAGTAATCAGGTAAGTGATTATAGTATTATATATTTCATTATACATGCTCTACCTATCTTCGATCTATCTCTCTGTCTTGCACCCTGCTTTCTCTCTCCCCATCTCTCTCTGTCTCTCTCTGTCTCTCTCTCTCTCTGTCTCTCTCTCTCTGTCTCTCTCTCTCTGTCTCTCTCTCTCTCTATCTCTCTGTCTTGCACCCTGCTTTCTCTCTCCCCATCTCTCTCTGTCTCTCTCTCTCTCTCTCTCTCTCTCTCTCTCTCTCTCTCTCTCTCTCTATCTCTCTGTCTTGCACCCTGCTTTCTCTCTCCCCATCTCTCTCTGTCTCTGTCTCTGTCTCTCTCTCTCTCTCTCTCTCTCTCTCTCTCTCTCTCTCTCTATCTATCTATCTCTCTGCTTTGCACCCTGCTCTCTCTCTCTCCCCATCTCTCTCTGTGTCTCTCTGTTGTCTCTGTCTCTCTGTCTCTCTCTCTCTCTCTCTTTCTATCTTGCACCCTGCTCTCTCTGTCTCCCCATCTTTCTTTGTCTCTCTCTGTTTCTGTCTCTCTCTCTCTCTGTTTCTCTGTCTCTCTGTCTCTCTCTCTCTCTCACTCACTCACTCACACACACTCACTCACTCACACACACTCACTCACTCACACACACTCACTCACTCACACACACTCACTCACACACACACACACTCACACACACTCACTCACTCACTCACTCACACACACTCACTCACACACTCACACACACACACACACACACACACACACACATACACACACACACACACGCACAGAGACACACACATTGTTTGCATGCTTATTCACACCCAAGGAAAACTTACAGAATGAATCCAGCAAGCAGCATGCGCTATGAGGACAAAGGAATCTGAAGCACCTGGAGGAAACACATAGTAGAAATGATGGTATCATATTTCTCTCCTAAACCTCAGTTTGTCCTTAATGGTGGCTCTAAATCATTGGCAGCTCCATCCTGAGACAACTTTCAGTAAATTTACTCCAATTCTCTCCACAGAGTAGCTGAAGGTTAGATCAGATTTGAGACATCAGCTAACATTTGAAGCATCTGTTTAGTGAACAATCTTTTCCTTTGAGACTATGGAGCCCAAATCCACATCTGTCTAGTCTGAAATGAACAGCACGGAGCGGTCAGTGTATTTGCATAATGTTATAATCATGATGGGAAGGAGGAGTTTGGAGATTAAAGAGCATTAGAATAATATCTTATTAAATATTTTATTATTATTATTATTATTATTATTATTATTATTATTATTATTATTATTATTATTATTATTACTGATGTTGTTGTTCTTCTTCATCTAGTTCTATTAATTTTATTTATCATGTACAGCATGTAATGAAATGTGTCATAAAAATAGACTCATAATAGAAGTAAAAAAGATAAAAAAATTAATAAATAAATTAAATGTAAACATTAAAATAAAAAAGGATTTATTTATTTATTTATTATTTTATATTTCTCAGATGCATTATTATTATTATTATTATTATTATTATTATTATTATTATTATTATTATTTATGTTTCTTCTTCTTCTTCTTCTTCTTCTTCTTCTTCTTCTTCTTCTTCTTCTTTGTCTTCTTTAGCCATTGTTATTAAACAATTTTTTTAGCATCTACAACATATACTGAAAAAAAGAGAATAGAAATGTAAAAACAAATATAACCATACAGGTAGAAAAGGGAATATTAATAATAATAATAATAATAATAATATATAATAATAATTAATAATATAATAATAATTATAATTATTAATAATAATATATAATAATAATTAATAATATAATAATAATTATAATTATTATAATAATAATAGGATAATAATAATAATAATAATAATAATAATAATAATAATAATAATAATAATAATAATAATAATAATGATAATATTTAATTTAATAAATAATAATAATAATAATAATTATTATTATTATTATTATTGATGTTTTAAGTGTATTATTGTTAAGTGTATATTTTTTTATTTATTTTTTTATTTATAGTTTATATTTATAAGATGTAACATTGTTATTATTATTATTATTATTGATGTTTTAAGTGTATTACTGTTAAGTGTATATTTATTTATTTATTTATTTATTTATTTATTTATTTATTTATTTATTTATTTATTTTTTTATAGTTTATATTTATAAGATGTAACATTGTTGTTATTATTATTATTATTATTATTATTATTATTATTATTATTATTATTATTATTATTATTATTTTATAAATAGCAGTAGTAGTAGAGGCAATGGTATAAATAATGTAGAACAATAAACAACGCTTGTGCTTAGATGTGGCTCCTTCATTATTTATTTCTCTGCAGTTCATAGCTGATCTTAGATAAATGCCCCTGCACAATAAATAATTAAATAATTGTAAGGTTTAATGCAATTCTGTAACAGCAAACAGAGCAGACCCCAAAAGAGAGCATGTCAACATGCAACATGCAATCCATCCAGTGTGTTCAGTGAACTGTATGAATGAATTTACAATAACATTTATAAATGTGACTGCATGCTGAAGACTGATGCATGCCTCTGAAAAAAAGACTTGGTGTTCCTTATAATAATTCACTTGTAATAAAAAAAAAAAAACAGGATATAAAAGAATAAATTACTGATATTTCTGATATTTCTTAATGTATGGGGACATTACAGAAAACAGCGGAACTGTGTGCACACTGAGTTTATAATGAGCTTTACTTGAAACATACTGTACAGTAAAGAAGATTATAATCCTCCAGCGTGTATACAGTCCTGTTTAATGGCCTACCATGAGAGAGCCTAAGTCATAATCCTTAGGTATAATTATAGTCAGGTTAAAAAAATGCAACATGCTAATGTTATCATAAGTGTTGGTTTACGACAGCACTCCTTTACGTACGCTGTGCAGTTAAGGTACTCTCAGACTCCGGGGCTTATTTATCGGACATAAGAAAGTAAATAAATAAATAAATAGCGCCAAAAATAAGCACTGAACCTTAACCTGGAACTGTCCAGATAAAGGAATGAGGCTCTGCATATTCTCCATATGTCCCATTAGCATTACAGATCCTACGAGGCCGAATAATGCATCATCGTTGCTATATAGTGAATATGAATATGCGCTATCACCAGAGTACTGTAATAAAACTTAATCAGCCAGATTAAAAGTGCAGTAAAGTAGGGCATTGTTTGTGCACAGCATCCATTCTGGAAGTTGCCTTAGAGACCGTGCGGCATATATTCATCTTTATTAAACCCTTCATCCACCATGGACGTGTTGTGATGCAAACTCCATTTGCATCCAGTGTAACGCTGATATTAGTTACAGTCCAGTGTTTTCAAGGTGCTCAGGTGAGTGAAGTCAGCAGGATGAGAGGGGGAAATGTCTGACCCGAGCTGCCATCACTAACATCTCTCTCTTAATTGCGGTTATTTGGCATTGTGGAATATTGATGGAACTAGAGGGTGAGATTGGCAGCTGCATGAATCGTTATTAGCCTGCCTGTTGGTGCAGGGGCAGGAGGGTTCGATAGGCAGAGCCCAGGCCCCTGGGGAGCCAGGGTTCTCTCAGACAAGAGATAATTACCAATCTGAGGAGCAGCAGTGGAGACACAATGCAGCTCAACACACACACACACACACACACAGAGCTTTCACATGGTGTAAGGACCATCCAGAGGTGTAAGATTTATAGTATGCAAGATACACGTGAATGAAATCATACTGAAGTGCACTAGCATGCAAAATAATATATATGATATGAAATGATCTAGGATTTAAATGATTTTGATGATCCGTGTTCTTTCCTCTAGGCAAGTTCCCATTTCTCAGTGGTAATTTCTTACCATGGAATGTTAGGCATGTTCATTTAAAAGGTATATATATATATATATATATATACAAACACTAAGCCTCACGTATATTCGCTCTCATATTCGACTCCCCCCCACCCCCCACCCCCGTCTGCGTGCCTGTCTAGTCCCTTTGCACAAATCAGCCTCTTCCAAAAGCCTCGACGCTGAATAATAGCTCTTAATAATCACATTTGTCAGGCATGCATGCCCTCTGCTTAGACTCCCTAAATCAGGCACATTTGAGGGAGACTTTCATTCAAAAAAGGCTTCTGCAATTCCAACGTCCACCAATTTAAGCATCAGGAAAGCAGTCAGAGATCACGCATACGTGCATACATGCATGACTCGCATGTCTTCCTTTAAAATGATAAACAAAGGCCACTTATTCCTCTTTTATATGCAAATGGATAGCAACAAAATGTTACATTAACCCTAGGCGCAGTCACAGTACTCGTACGTTGTGTGTAATTGCAAAAGTTATATAACAAATAACCACCTCATATTAGTTTAGCTCGAAAGAAAAGCTTCTTTCAGGTTGATAGCTTGTTATTTGTTCTTAGCATCTGTTGTAAATTGAACCTGCTGCCTTTAATTGCTGACATTTAATCAATAGATGCAAATGACAGTGGAGACCTATTATTTGCGAATTCATCAATCGTGTGCGACAGAGTGCAAGCTTGTAAGATAATTGTGTAGCATAAGGTTCAGAGTAAAGGTCAAAAAGTAGTTTGTTCATAGGATCAGTGGCAGGATTTGTGGCTTCAGCTGGCAGACAGGCAAAGTGCACACACTTTATCACTAAAACAACTTTCTTCTGTTTCCCCAATCCTATAGCACAGTTCGAATAGAATAGAGTAGAATTTTTGAAGTGTTTTTTTTTTAAATACCGATTGCCTTTTCTGCAAACTTTTTAGACATCAGGCTCAGTGCTAGTGGGTACATTAAAGCTGGCAGTGGCAGCTATGGAAAGGAAGAAACTTTTTGACCAAAACTTGCAATCATATCAGACAGTCTAGGAGCTCTTTAGGAATAATGATGTCAGCATGTGGTTATTGTTAAGGATAACAAAATAAGAATAATCACTTGAATTAGTATACACTAGGACATGGTAGGTGAAGTCTGTAGTATATCAATGGACTGGAAATAGGAGCTGGTTGGTCTAAGGATGGGAGCAGGAAGCTGTGGTCTTCAAAGTGGCAGGAATAGATATCTGTTGGTCTAAAAGGGAGAAAGAGCCTGTGCCTGCTAAGAGATCAAGGAATAGGAGATTGTAGGTATCAAAAATGGAGAAGGAGCCTGTGGCTACAAAGGTGGCAAGAATAGGAGACTGTAGGCATCAGGAGAAGGAGCCTGTAGCTATGAAGGTAGCAAGAATTGGATATTGTAGGCATCTGGAAGGGAGAAGGACCTTGTGGCCATGGAGACAGCTGGGACTAGGAGATTGTAGGCATCATGAATGTAGAAGGAGCCTGTAGCTACCAAGATGACAGGAATAGGAGATTGTAGGCATCATGAATGTAAAAGGAGCCTGTAGCTACCAAGATGACAGGAATAGGAGATTGTAGGCATCAGGAATGGAGAAGGGGCCTGTCACTATGAAGGTGGCAAGAATAAGAGCCTGTAAGCATCAGGAAGGGAGAAGGAACCTCTGACAACTAAGATGGCATGATTAGGAGCTTGTAAGCATCAGGAAGGGAGAAGGAGCCTGTTACCATTAGGACAGCAGGAATAAGGGTTTGTAGGCATCAGGAGTTTAGAAGGAGCTTGTTGAATAGGAGTTTATTGGTCTCAGGATATGATCAGAACAGCAATTATAGGAGCATATAGGAATCAAAAAGGGAGTAGGGGCCTATGGACTTCAGGAAGGCAAAAAATGCAGATTATGGGCAACAAGAACAACACATTTCATAAAGTGTGGGCAAACAGGATAGAAATGCACAATGTTTTATAAAAATAAACATATATGAAAAATAGCTAATTACTCAGAATAGCATGAAATACACATGGAATAACAAGGACAGCAAGAAGCAACAACACACAGTGATATAGAACACAGACCAGAAATATTCACACAGCATGATTCCTGATCATATTAACACATCATGAAAATGCACCAAAGCCAATCAGCTAGAAGAGAAGTTGAAAAATAACTCAAAAGCCTATAGAAAAATAAAAACATGACATGCAAGAAGCTGTGGGAAATTTGATGCACACTAAGAGAAAGAATTCACTCCAGGACCAGCAAATCTGGATTCCATATTGAATAACCTCAGCTGACTACATATGAATGGAGTGGAGACTACACCAAAATGTCTCACCAAAGCAAGCAGTCCAGTCTTGCACACTGAAAGAAAAACAATTTCTTCCTAACTTTAGGTAGCAAAAAAGGAAAAATGACACAGCACCTGCTATGCTTTATGCTGTTCTTGCTGATTACTAAAACACCTGCACTCAAGGACCATAGAGGGCATTGAGGATTATGCAAAGAGAAAAGAAAAAGGCTAAGAGATTGCTTAGATACCGTCAGAAAAGCAGTTTAGCTTTATCTCATATCAAGATTTTGTACTTTGTATAAAACAGAGAATCTACATTATAGAAGAGGATACTAATGGCCTTGAACGACTTCTTGCGAGAATCCCGGTTGCTGAATTTTAATCGAATGGAAAGTGTTATTCCTCGCATTTTTAAATGTATTAAAGAATGACGTGATACTTTTGCTCTGTTTATAGATGCATTTGATATTCTGGACTGTTATGTAGTATATATAAAGGCTGCAATGGGCTGAACACAGTCGCACAGGAGGTAGAGGTAATGCTCTTTGTATTAAATTTTAAAGTGGAGTGATGGGTGCAGAATGCTGGATGAGAGGTGTGGGGTCACGACTGCCCTAGCTCTGGGCATGGTGAGCAGGGATGAGCAGCATTGAGGCGAGGCTTCCTTAGCTGGGGTGCTGTTTCTCAGCCCAGTGATGTTGGCAATTGCTGCATAAAAAAGAGTGAGAAATGGCTCAGCAGCCTTTTCCAGACCAAACATACTCACCTTACTCCTTCTGTAGACTTTTTTTCAGGCAGTGGTGACTCAAGTGGTTAAGGCTCTGGGTTGTTGATTGAAAGTTCAGGGTTTAAGCCCCAGCACAGCCAAGCTGCCCTAAGCAAGGCCCTTAATGCTCTTTGCTCTAGGGGTGCTGTATCATGGCTGACCCTGCACAGAACTTCATTGTGTTGTAATGTATATGAGGCAATAATAAAGGTTTCTTCTTTTATATTCTTCTGGTTTCTTTAGGAGGGTCAGGAACCACCTCTCTCATTAGATTCCAGCATGTATGATTGTGCCACCATGCCTCACTTCCATGTGCTCCTGCACCATTCAAAACAATATGCTTGCTGAAGTGGCGCTGTCCTTTCAGCACCACAAGGAACACGCAGTGTATGAAAGGTGGCAACTGCAGACCCACCATCACTGCCAGGGAAACGAGCTGGTTCTGTTACCACTTATGTTATAGCAGCAATAAACAGCTGCCCCCTTATTTGTTCCTGAAGTTAACAAGCAGCTTGTTGTCTTACTGAGAAACTTAAGATCCTCTGACCAGAAATATGTATCTCATCGCCAGGAGCAGTTGCTATCAATGGGCCAGCAGGGCTAATCCCCCTGTCTTTCAAAGATAAAAAAAAAATCAATGTAAGGTTTAATTTTTGTCATTCATATCTGATTATTTGCAGGCGACAAATGTCTTAAGGCCCGATTATTTTGGACGTTTGTAAAACCAGCACCACTGGCGGTCTTAATAAATCTAAACAGAAAGGTATAAAGAGACACAGAAAACTAGGTCCACTGAGCCCACCACTAATGAGGAGATTCATGCAGACTATCAGTGACAATTGTGTCTGGTGATTACACAGAGTGAAAAGCCACTTAGGACTTCTCCATTTGGGTTGATATTTCAGCAGCTCTGATATATACTGTCGAGCCAAAAGTATGTGGACACTTGGCCGTCACGCTCGTGTGTGCTTGATGAGCATCTCATTCCAAATTTATTCCCCTTTTGCTGTTATAATAAGCTCGACTCTTCTGGGAAGGTTTTCCATTAGATTTTAAAGTGAGGCTGTAGGGATTTGTGTTCATTCAGCATTAAGAGGATTAGTGAGGTCAGAGACTGATTTGGGGATGGTGAGGAGGTTCTGGGGTGCAGTCTATGTTCCAGTTCATCCCAAAGGTGTTCATTGGGGCTGAGTCAGAGTGAGGGCTCTGTGCTGGACACTCGAGTACTTTCACTTCAACCTGAACACATCATGTCTTCATGGATGTCGGGGCATTGTCATGCTGAAACAGGTTTGGGCCTCTTAGTTCCAGTGACAGGAAATTGTAACTCTACAGCGTACAAAGACTTTTTATACTACAGTGTGCTTGCAAGTTTTGTGGGGAATTTTTAGCAAAGGCCAAAACATGAGTATCAGCTGTCCATAAAATGTATAAAATAATCTAATCTAGAGGTTATAAGTACATGAATTCTGTCTCATGTATAGTGGAAATACTCCTTATATTGCCAGTGTTACAATGATGGAGGAAGTAATATGGGTTAATCTTGTAAATCATGACAGCAAGAACAGCGCATGGGACATTTGTAAAACCCTTGAGTCTGATACTATCTTTTGGCAACGTATTTCTGACAGTCTGTGGTTTATTTGGTTTGAGGATGAGAATTTTACTGCCAGGTTGGTCTTTGATATTCCTAATATGACTTGCTACCCAAGATCTGAGTGGATTCATGTGTTATGGCGGCTATATATAACAGAGTGATATCACCATAGCAATACTGCTTCTGAATTATTTCTCCTAATGCTGTACAACAAAAAGGGCAAGGGACCAAAAACAGGCCCTTGTGGCACTCCAAAGTATACCAATTTTAAGTCCAATTATTATTTTTTAAAGTCACTTCACTTCCAGTTTCTGTTACTGCATGAAACCCAGACCACTGGAGAATTGTGTTTAAGCTGGAATGAGCACCACCTGCTGCTTGGACTTTGGAGTCCAGAGACTTTATAATGGAACTTGATTAATCATCATATGACACATTGTCCACTGAGATACTGGCTTTAATTATGAAAGTGATAAATAATCTTTTCTAGGACTGTATAGATCATCTGCCGTGGCACACACAACAGGTTATATTTTCTCTCTGGCTCTCTCTCACTTCAGTCCATGTCATAATGTCATGGTGATGTATAGCAACGTGGTGGCTTTCGCTTGTGAAATACGTTCTCATAAAGCACATGAGATTAAACTACTGCATTACTTACTGTCTGGATCTGGAAAAGGAGCCAAAATAGTGTGAGGAATTATATCATAGATCAGTCTATAAAGATTCAGTATCTATCACTAGAATGCAAATAAAATGACTGAAATCATTCGTTTCAGAAGTAAAAACAGTGAACGATCATGTTGTCATGCAGACTGTATCGTTTTTTTTTTTGCTTATATATGATAGCAAGTGAATAATAAAAGTTACACTTTATACTACTTTACACAGTTTTACTCACATGTTCTATTTTTTCTCACAATACCAGTAATAAAAATTTCGAGTAGCATTTTAACACTTAAAATAACACTTTAACACTTTCTCCAGCTGTGCGAATGCGCTTTGAAGAAACATTGTGACCCTGAAGCTTTTAAAAATCCTATATTGATTTTTTGAAACCATTCAATCACTTCAGCACAACTCCAAACCTGTTATTTACGGTACATACTATAAGGGAAAAAAAAAAACTTCTGAGTGAACCTCTTCCTTCTTTCTTCAGCATTTCCATGGCATGCTCACTTCCCAGCTGCTGCTCCTGCAAATAATAACTTGTGTTTGTTGCACCAACATTTTTTTAAAATTCATTTTTCATGATAAAAATAGGTATAAATGGACAAGAAGAAAAAAAAAAATCAACTATAAAACTAGTTGATAAAAGGCTACATGAGAATATTATTTGTAGATTTTTAGTAGTATTATTATAATATTATTATTAGGGTATTTTTAGTTTAGGGTATTATTATTATTATTATTATTATTATTATTATTATTATTATTATTATTATTATTAGGGTATTCCATTAGGTTTTTTAAAAAAAACATTTATTTATTTATTTATTTATTTATTTGTCCCAGTTTTTTTTTTTTTTTTTTTTTTTACTGTTTTCACTTTCTCACCACATCCTTTCAAAAATACATTTAATATTTAAAAAATTATAAAGTATAATTGACTATAATCACTTTAAATCCAATAATTAAAACCTGTCAGTATTCAATCGTGGATGTTCCACTACCTACATCTAAACATTTTTGTTCATAGAAGATCGACAGCTCTGTATTTCCATGTCAGAAATAATCCAAGGCTGTAGGCATTTTGTTAAAGACTGCAGTAAATCACTCATGATATATATCATGATATATGCACATATTTGCATAATAAAAAAAACAAACATATTATATTCGAAACTGATTTAAAGCCTACATACCATATGTATATGGTGTAGCGTGGGCATATGATTTGTTTTTGCTAAGTCTGGTAGAGAAAAGGCTTCGGATATCAGCAAAAACAGTTCATTGAATAAATTAGTGTTGTGTTTTAATTCACATAAATTCTTCATCCATTTTAATAGGAACGCCTGTACACCTGCTCGTTTATGCACTTCTCCAATCATTCAGTCATGTGGCAGCAGTGGAGTGTATAACAATCATGCAGATACAGGTCGAGAGCTTCAGGTTCAAGTTCACAGCAAACATCAGAATGAAGAAGAAGTCTGATCTCTGTGACTTTAACCATGGTACGATTGTTGGTGCCAGATGGGCTGGCTTGAGTATTTCAGAATCGGCTGATCTCGAGGGATTTTCGCACATAACAGTCTCTAGAGTTTACACAGAATGGTGTGAAAAACAAAAACATCCAGTCCTCTGGGTGGAAAGGTCTTGTTGGTAAGAAAGCAAATGGCAAAATAATCAGAATTGAGGTTTGAGCTACCAGGAAGAATATAGTAATTCTACATATAGTACCACTGAAGTGGACAGCAAAAGCCATCAGGTTCCATTCCTGTCAGACGTTAACAGGAATCTAAGACTATCATCGGTACCTAAATTGGATAGTTAAAGCAAAAGAAGACTAAATAATCATGAACATATAAGTAAGCTTCTAACACAACTGCCCTGGACACCACAGGCACTGGACATCACAGGCATATGTGTCTGAAATAAAGATATCAAATGGAACCAAACTGTCATAGTCTAAGAGGAAGATGGAGAAAAACACTGACAGGGCTGATCCGGATAGATATAAATCACAGAGGAGCTCCTGCGAATAGAAATTACCCTAAGACCCCATGTAAATTTAATCCCATCTGGATGGTGCTAATGTGTGTTATTAAGGGCAATGCATGAATCTTTGCCAGAGTGGCTGTCAGAGCACAGGCAGGCAACATTAACCCAAGATCAAAAATGGGAAGAACAACAATGTCACAACAAGTGTATAAATAGACACTCAACACAGAAAAGGTGAACACAATAGAGCAACAAGAAACGGCAGGACAGCAGATTTACAGACAAAAGCCAAAGCAAAACCAAGGCAACATGAACAAAAGTAAGACAATTAACACGATCAGCTAGCGTTGAGGGGCGGGGTTTGTGACAATTATCTAGTTAACTTAGACACAAATTGTGAGTCTCTTTTAACAGTGATGCAAACAAATACTATTTGATTTCCCCCTTGTGGAGGATATTTCACTTGCTATACATAACTGATTAAGAGTCACATATAAATACATCTTCACATATCGTAATGCTAAAGAAATGGACAAGGTCAACATCATGCGCCTGAAATTCTGACATGCCAGGAAATGTTTGAGATATTTACCGGAATGGTTAAGAGAGAAAGGGCAGCAATAAATTCAGTGGCAGACTCGGACCTAATGTCCATTCATCATGTGTCTCAGTTCCAGTGAATAAAAAGCTTCATGAAAGCGTTCTATTATCAGGAGCCCACAAGAGTGTGTGCCACTACTGATCTCTCTCAGCACTCAATAAACTGAGCCACAGCGGCGTTAGGTAAGCCTCTCAACAGCGCATGTGGGTTTAAATAGCCCATTTTCTGTCAGCGCTCCTGTCGACTGTCAAGACTCCCCTCCTTAACATTGATTCTCTTTAAAATAGTCTGTGGAAGCTGAATTTGGAGCACAGGGTACTATTTGAATGCAACTGTAGTTGTCGAGTGGCTCAGAAATGCTGCTCAGTTCAGAAATCGATACGATGCCACTCTCCAGTGGTCTAAAAGCAGGACAGTGGAGTCTGGATACTATGATGATTACTGTATTTTTTTGTTAACAACAACACTATATAATTTATCCTTTGGTCTTACAGCAGTGTCTACATACTACAGAACCCTTTCACTGTATAAAACTTACAAAAGCTTTCAAAAAATACAAATAACACCCAATAGCTATAAAAGTCATAAAAATCCTTGACAATTAGGTTAAAAAAAGGTATCAAAATGTTGGTTTGACTAAGCAATGATAGTGAGTAATGTGCAAAAGAGACTGTCCATCTTTTTCTGTACCGTTTATCATTTATCATTTATCATTCTCATAAGAATGGCACATGGAATCCCACTGATGGAACTCCCGGTATCTGGATTGTAATATTTTTTTATTTGACGTTTATTTTTTATTTCCACCTCTTCTGGTCTGTATCTCAGCCTATCATGTGCTACAGTGTCCTTCCAAAGTAGTCTGGGATTATCTGAGATGGTGATGGGGAAAGCATCAAATCCCTCAAAGCCTGGATCCAGCATACCTGAAGATACAAAGAGAACAATTCCTGTCCTATATCCTGGCACAAAGATGATGATGAACTCCTCCTGAACTCCTCCTGACTGTCCTAACAGCTTTTGAAACAGTACTTTTGTTTTCATCCATCCGTTCATTTCCTGTAGCACTTATTTCTGCACGTGGAACCTGGAGTCTATCCCAGGAGACGTGGGAGGTTATTGTGTGGGGGGGTGCTTGATGTCTTTAGATGTCTTTGGACTTGGGAAGAAAACCAGAGTACACTGAAGAAACCCCTGAAGTTCATGCAAACTCTATGCATTCGAGATGAAGTCAGGTATCAAACCCCTATAGCATGCTAACCACTGAGTCCCCCTTCAATAAGTTCAGATAATAAGAACTTATTAAGAAAATCCCTTGTTTTGTGTATATTTGGTCTACTAAAAAAACCTGTCTTAGAAGCCTTTTGCTCCTTTTCTGTCTTAGAAGCTTTTTGCTTGGCAGTAGATCCTGACCTATTAGGATAAGGATCACTTTTAACAGAGACTATAAAGCACTGGGCAATCTAATTGCTTATTCCATACATGTAGTTTATTCACAAAACTATAAAACTTTTTAACAGTTTCTTGTAACACCTACAGCGTCCACGATCTAAACCAAAAATGTTCTTTCAGCGCTGCTGAAAACTTTTATAACTCCAGAAGGAGGGCAGCTCATATTAATCTAGCACAGATTTGACCATCTGTAATATTCAGCAATGCGCCACTATCTCGCACAATGTAATTGATTAGATTTATGACTCAATTAGGTTGCGAATAAGCCACTCTCTAATTACAGAAATGTTACACATAGAGACATTTCAGAGCATAAACTCAGATTCCAGCCCTCTATTTTTGTCGTAAAATAAATCAACGGTGGCCTGGATGAGTCATAATGGTTAATAATGCAGGTGTTCTTTAGTCGCAGGTGTAGTGAGAGCAGAGTAAAAGAGTTTTATCTGGTTTTTCTCCATATGACACACATAGTCAAAACCACTGCTGACATTTTTCCTGCCAGCTATACGCCCTGTGTCTATTGTCTTAATCAGCCCCCCCTTCTCCTTCACAAATGCCTCTAACTAATTACTCACGACGTCACACGATGCCTCTGTCCTCCACACTTAATTACTACCTGGGAGAAGAAGATAAATTAATTTTCTGATTAACCTGCAGAGACTGAAGCCCTCTTTCAGCTCTCATGACAAGTCTGGATTTCATTGGAAAAATGCCATCGTGGTTTTTCCTGATAGAAAATGCATTTAATAAAAAGAATGCCTTTAATAATAAATAAAAAAAAAAATCATTGCCTTTAATTGTGTCTTGTTGTATTTTAATCCTAGCATTTTTGATTATTTGGACATATCTATAACTACATTTTAGAACAGTGTTCAGCTACGACAAAACCTAGATCACTACTTGCTTTTTTTTTTTTTTTACAAGAGATTTTTTTGTGGAAATAGGTTTTTAGATCACTAATAAAGATCATTGAATTACATTAACTTAAATTGAATTAGCATGTTTTATTTGTGGATACAGATAGCTAGGTACCTGTTATAGTTTCACATACAATATTATTTATGATAATATTGTATATAATAATTTCTTATATTAAAAGCATTATTTGTTTAGCAAAAAAAAAAAGTCTATTTCTTGGTTCGTTTTTTTTTTTTTGCTACAGATCTTAACATCACTCTCAAACTCCATGCAGAGGATAAAAGGATAAACTATAATCATGTACAACACATTCGTCTAAACAAGGAAGGACAAATGGAGATGGAATAGAGGACAAGGAACTGGGAATACAGGAAACAGTGGCTTTGATACACATTGGAAGTTTGAAGAGGATTTTGCAAAGAAACAGAGAGGATGAAAATAGACAAACTAATCAAGGGCTAAACTCAGAACTGGTGAACACATCAGATAACATCTCAATAACAGGGAAGGGGTGGAGACAGGACCAAAACGGTAATAAAAAGTGTTTATGCATTTAAAAAATAATATAAAAAAAATAAAATAAATAAATAAATAAAACATGAGTACTGCATGCAGCCCTCATTATATCATTAGAAAGAAAGAAAGAAAGAAAGAAAGAAAGAAAGAAAGAAAGAAAGAAAGAAAGAAAGAAAGAAAGAAAGAGAGAAAAACATGAGTACTGCATGCAGCCCTAATAATAAATAAATAAATAAATAAATAAATAAATAAATAAATGAGTACTGCACAGAGCCCCTATTATAAATAAATAAATAAATAAATAAATAAATAAATAAATAAATAAATAAATAAATAAATAAATAAAACACTCTCTTTAATTACTATTTATTACCTTACAATGTTTTGTAAACTGTCTAACTATATCCAAGATGTGGACAAAATGTATTTGTTTTATTTATTTAGTTTTTTAATTTATTTATATCTCAGTGTACACATATTAACCAGATTCAATTATCATTACTTAATGTGGCCGTGGTTAATTTTCTTAGTAAGTAATTAACAGTATGATATATTGTAAAATGCTGAAAATAAGTAATATGAGGTTTTTTCTGTTAGATTTTAGATATTTCAGAAAAAAAAGAAAAAAAAAAGATTATTTAAGCCACTCCAAGAGCACTCCCCCAAACAAGACAATGCAAGGCAGCAGGTAATTTTTAATTAGCATGAGTGAGAGCACTCGGCTGTTTACCATTTTTCTCCTGCCGATGTGGCGTCTCCTCTGATTAGGTGCATTATGGCTAATTTGAGGCTGGTAATCAGGCTCAGTTCCATGCTAAATTTCTCATTAAGCTGTAGGAGTTGTCACTCCAAGAACAGAGGGAGCATTAGCAATGCATCATCCTGAAGTTGTATATTCAGAAGAAAGGACTGTCACATGTCAAAGTCACCACGTGTAATCGCATAAGAGAAACTTTCCTGCCACTTATTTAATAATTGGCCACCGTAATGCATCGTTTCAGGATTGAAACGCATAATTAAGTGCCATTAAGCCAGAGTTTTGTCATCAACATCCAACTGTGATGTAGCAAATGGGATAAAGTCTGAAAGAAAATTTAACCATTCCTACTTTAATGCATCCAATTAGTCTAATAATACAAACTTGCAAATGTACAGTGACCTACAGAAGTATTGGCACCTTTCATAAATGCAAACAAATTTTCAAATGTATTTCCCATTAACTCTCTGTCCCTGGGAACGCTGTTCTTGCCTTTAATCATGCTCTGTTGCCCTGGGGTATAAACATGAGGTCATGAGGTCCCAAGTGTTTGCCCTACTGTATCTTCTCGAGACATTTCAATCCCTGCTTTGTCACATGCATTATTTCCAGTGTCTGAGAGCCAAGATAGCAAAGCTCTCTGGCCTGGGGGGGATTTTCATATTTTCCCTTCCCTGTCAATCACAGTGATATTAGCCAACCGTAGGCATCTGAAACCTAATGTATGTGGAAGAGGGCAGATAGCACTTTCCTCCAAAGTATGTCTTGCTGCTCTAAGATGCAGCATGAGCAGCAGTTTAAAAACAAAAGGTTGATTCTCTTTAAATGTCTGGAGAAAAGTTTACAACCCTGTTTGGTTTGTATCTGTCATATGATGGAGAGAAAAGTGGGAGGGGAAACAAAGAAGAGGCTGTACACATAAAATCCAACAAAAATAACAAATTTTAACTGGAAAATTTGTTGAAAAAGTTGTTTTAATCTATCTATCTATCTATCTATCTATCTATCTATCTATCTATCTATCTATCTATCTATCTATCTATCTATCTATCTATCTATCTATCTATCTATCTATCTATCTATCTATCTATCTATCTATCTATCTATCTATCTATCTATCTATTGCAGTGAATATTTTCCACACACTTTCCCCACATATTATATTTATATATTTATTCCTAACATTTATCCCTAATGAACAAGCCTGAGGTGATGGTGGTGAGGAAAAAACACCTGAGATGATATGAGGAAGAAACCTTAAGAGGAACCAGGCTCAGAAGAGAACCTCATCCTCATTTGGGTGACACTGGACAGTAAATAACGTAAATGTAAATAATGGCCTTTATTTAACATTATATGTTCACATGCAATTGTGCAACCTTAGGACCTGAGGATCAGTAGTCCAACACCTTAACCACTAAGCTTCTACATCCCCACATGTGGATTGAATGCCTCAAAAGCTACAACAACAGCACGTGAAACTGAGGCGTCTTTCTATTTTGTGGGATCTGAATCTGGACACCGGATTGTGAAGGAGAAAAGAATGTTTTCTTGACTTTGCATTGTTTAAGGTGAGTGTACGGCTCCAAAAGTGTGTGTGGTTTGTCTCCACTCGTCTGAGAGCGTGAGATCAAACTGGTCAAGTCAGAGGAACCGCAAGCATATAAACGCAGGGGAAAATGAAAGAATGATGGGTGATGAAAGGTGCCGATAATTCTCAGTGGTGCTTCAACATAGAAGTAACAACAATCTGATTTAAGAAAATTGTTTAACTAGAACATGTCTTGTGCTTTGCTTATTAATGAATGATTTTGTACTCACTGGAACAAAAAAATGGCAGTTTAATGGGCTGTTCAGGTTTCTTACAGCTTCATCAGGAGAAATTCTTAATGCGTCATTATTGCACATCATAATCATAATCCAACATTTCCCATCATGCTGGTAAATTTACAATTCTTAATAAGGCATGGGTTTGATACTGAGCAGTTCATTTTACAGTAAAAGAAAACATCCTATTTGATCGTTGAGTGCGAAGAAGAGAAAGAGTTTAGAGATTTCTTTCTCTACAAAACACAAACAAAACCATTGCTGTGTGCTTTATGTAGTAAGGCTTGCCAATTTGTCAAGTCACAAAACATTCTTTTATTGTTTCTTGTACATTCTTTGAAAATCTTCGGGTGAAAAATAAGAAAAAGTAAACAACAAAAAAAAAAAGAGGAGATTTTTCATCCGCCTGGAAGACATTTGATGTGTGATTTACACCAGTTTCCTGTTAATGATAACACTCTCTCTCTCTCTGGTCTTTAATTAAAGGGCTTTTGTGTCTGAAGGCAGATTAAACAAACAAAGGAATCGAGTTCTATCAGAGCATAATAGGAAAACAGGAAAAAAAAGAGAGAAACATTTTAATTACTGATACTTATGCAAATAATGGGAGCGGTTTTTCCACAAACATGGCTGAGAGGTCAGTCTTCTGTTCTGCACAGTCACCTAAAGCAATAAAGAGTCACCATTTTGTTGTTTGTTGTTGTGGTGCACTGGAATCAGAGAAATAATTTAAGTTACGCTGACAAGTGGCTTTTGTTGCTGTGTATGTAGCTACCAATACTGTTGTCACTTGTGGGCGTGGCCTCTAGTACCACTGAGAAATGGTTCTCAGCTTCTAAAGCTAACTATTGAATAAAAATAGCGCTAATCACTGTCTTGCTTCATGCTAGTGTACTGGTCCCCCACTGGTCCTCCTCGCGGGTCTCGAACCCAGGTCTCCGGCATAGGAGGTGGGTGTACTAACAAGGAGGCTAAAGGCTACAGCCACTAGTGTCAGACGCCAGTGCGCCTCTTGAGATCTGCACAGCACCACTGGCCTCCGTTACACTAGCTTTGTTGGCAGATTAACCAAGCATGCTAACTGTACTAATTTCATACACTCATTAGAGGCATAGACAACCTATGTCTAAGTCTTTAGAAATGTAGTTTTCCTTGGTTTGAAATTTTTCCTTGAAATAGATAGCATTATACCATGGTGTTATTCTGCCTCTTTGCATCAAATGGTAAACAGGAATTCTGGACAAGTTCTGAGTTACTGATGCAATGTTATACCCCATGTGCCATAGCACTGGTCCCGGCCCAAGGAATCAGTTGTGGTAGCACTGAGGTTAAATCATTGGACTACTGCTTGGAAGTTTGTGAGTTTAAATCCAACTGCTGCTACTCCTGGGCCTATGAGTAAGGCCCTTAACTGGTCAGACTTTTATTAAAAGAAGGATTAAAAGGAACTGAGCGAGGCTAGAGCAGGTCAAGAGAAGTGTGTGGAAACAAGGACTGAGCGTGAAACAGAATAGGATGGAGAGTTGGAAAAGGAACATGGGGCGGGAAGAGGATGAGGAAGGCTTAGCTGAGGTTGTCATGCCTCCTGATGTGGAAAGAATGGTTAAGGGTTTGGGTTACTGGGTAAAAGTTTAGGGGGTTCAAGCAAGGACCCTCCCTGCTCCAAGGACTCATGGCTAAGCCTGTGCTCTGACCCTTCCTAAGCTGTGACATATGAAGCAAAGCACTGTTCTGTAATATATATGTGACAAATTAAGTCTTTTATATGGTCAGAATTGGCTTAATGCATTGAAATTTCATTTATGTATATTTGATCAATGATTCACTATAATAGAAGTAAATTTCATAAACAAGATTAGATAATCAGACAGAAGTCCTAAGCATCTTCTAACTCACACCGGGCCTTAACACATGACTGAGACGGCCCTGCCTGCAACTAAATGCAAAATTTATCAAATTGAACACAATTTATTTGGAGACATCAGTAAATCAGGGCTTAAACGTCTTCACCATTTTAATCTCACTTTAAACAAAACACTAAATTGATATAATCTTTCAGCTACAATGCTTCATATAATCATTTATAAATAAAAGACAAACTAAGGACACGATTAGGAATTTAGCAGTACAGCACAGGGTCTTTTTTTTTTGAAGATTTCAGTCTCTTTTATTAGCTGAACAGTACAATAATAATCTCACTTTATTCCAGCTAAACTTTTACAAGCATGAGCCATGATGGATGAAAATTCTTTCAATTTTAACAGTAAATAAAAGGAAATGAGAAATAAATTAACACAAAGGTCAGAGAGAACAGAAGAGACAGTGGAGGAAGAGAAAAAAAGGATTGAGCGTAAAAGTGAATGAATTGTGTCAGACTGAAACGATTGTGACTAACACGGTCTGTCGCCTTTGTCTCTTCTAACGCGAGAGAGCCGATCTGGCCGGAGAGGCCGGACGCTGCGAGCCATTAGTGACGGGATTCAAAATGACATCAGGATTTGTTGTCTCCACCTATAACACACAGAATTTGCTAAAGTAACTCAAATATCAGCGTCAGAGTCGAAGAGAAAAGCTGCAGAACAAACATGGGATGTTTAGGAGCTTGACTATCCTTTAGGAAATGTCAGCTCAAAGGATGTTAGCGCAAGAAAACAGGACGTGGACAAAATCATTGTGACATGTTGTATTTCTGAAATAAAAGAAAGTCCTAAGGTCATCAGTAGGGTTTTTAAATCATAAGCTGTCACAAATACTTTCTGTTTGTTTTGATGACCTGTGATACTCTCACCTGCTTCATGCTTCATTTCTTTACATATATTAAATTAAATATATTAAATATTATGTTTTAAAATGACACTCTCAGCCTTATTACACTATTTATCAGTTTCACTTGTTCCTTTAGTCTTGTTTTTACATCATGCTTCTGAGATAATGATTAAATTTGACCAGGCTGTCAGCTCACTTAAACTGGGGTCTCAGATCATTTTATTTAATTTTATTAATGTGCTATAATCAATCTTCAGCCATGGTACTGAAATTGAAATTAAGGGGTCCTGTTTATCACTTTAGTATAGTATTGCAGCTAACAACAACAACAACAACAAAAACAACAACAACAGCTGCTAAAAGCCTACTAGAATTTAGGGGGCCAAGCACTAAAGGTGTTATATAGGTACCTGATAGTTATCTACCTTTTCTTCTTCTTCTTCTTCTTCTTCTTCTTCTTCTTCTTCTTCTTCTTCTTCTGGCTATGTTATCTAGGTCACCCCATAGAACTAGTTAAAAGTTATAGAGTTTGGCTCACTTATTGGAGAAGGTCTAAGGAACATTCTGGTCAAAACTTTTGAACCATGAGTTGAACCAAGGACTTCCTGAATTGTTTAATTCCAACGTACCCTATAACACCTTTTTTAAGACAATTAACTAAATTTTAAATTAACACAATTTTATCCTAATTATCCATCCATCCATCCATCCATCCATCCATTGTCTTCTGCTTATCCGGAACAGGGTTGTGGGGGCAGCGGTCTAAGTGTCCTCTACCTAGACACTTTCTCCAGCTCTTCCGGGGGGATTCCGAGGCGTTCCCAGGTCAGCCGAGAGACATAGTCCCTCCAGCATGTCCTGGGTCTTCCCCAGGGTCTCTTCCTGGTGAGGCATGCCCAGAACACCTCCCAAGGGAGACGTCCAGGAGGCATCCGAAACAGATGACCGAGCCACCCCAACTGGCCCCTTTCGATGTGTAGGAGCAGCGGCTCTTCTCCAAGCTCCTTCCGGGTGTCACAGCTCCTTACCCTATCTCTAAGGGAACGCCCCGCCACCCTATGGAGGAAACTCATTTCAGCCGCTTCTATTCGGGACCTCATCCTTTCGGTGATGACCCAAAGCTCATGACCATAGGTGAGAGTGGGAATGTAGACTGTCTGGTAAATCAAGAGCTTCGCCTTTCAGCTCAGCTCCTTCTTCACCACAACAGAGTACATAGACCGTGTTACTGCTGCCACTGCACTGATCCTAATTAGATTCTGTAAAAGTTGTTGTTGTTATTGTGTTTGATTTCTTTCTAGCTAATATTGTCTCACAAACATTTAAACAACTTTAAAACAATTTACACACTCAGTTTGAATAAAAAAAATATTTATTCATTTGTTTTAAGCGCTTTATCTTGGACAGGGCTGCGGTTAATTTAGAATCTATGAACACTAGGTATGAGCTGGGAATATACGCTGGTCCATTTCTGGGCACTGTACACACACACACACACACACACACACACACCCCTATGGTTCCAGCCATCAATTCTCCTTCTAGCACCTTACTGGAAAGTGGTCAGGAAACAGATACAACCAGGTGATGGTTAAATGCATTAATACCTGTAATAGGTATTCTATTCTATTCTATTCTATTCTATTCTATTCTATTCTATTCTATTCTATTCTATTCTAAGTTAAGTTTTATTTATCACATATATGTACATTACTACACAGTGAAATTCTTTATTCACATATTCCATCCTTGGCAGGTGGGGTCAGATCATAGGGTCAGCCATGATGCAGCACCCCTGGATCATGGGGAGTTGGGGGCCTTGCTCAGGAGCCCAATGGTGGCAGCTTGGCAGGGCTTGAACCCCGATCTTCCGGTCAACAACCCAGAGCATTAACCACTTTAGCTACCACACAATGCTAGTTTTTCAGCACATGCGAGTGAAGCAAGTTCTCTAGATGTAATTGGCCTACCAGAGTGTGTAGAGTTTAACACATGGTTGGAAAAATTGCCACAGCTGTGTTATTGTTACTTGTGTTTGACTTTATTTTGTACTATACCACAAAGACTGATTGTTTTCCTTTGCACATTATATTCTTTTTTATTTATTTCGGCCATCAGAGAACACTTTGGCTCTTTATTTTATTTTTATTGATACTCATTCCACATAAAAAGAAACTATTTCTCAACCCAGAGGAATAAAAGTACATAAAAAATACAAATCTGAGCTCAAGATTAAACCAAAGACCCTGGAGTTGCAAGGAATTATTATTATTATTATTATTATTATCATCATCATCATCATCATCATCATCATCATTATTGTTGTTGTTGTTGTTTTGTTGTTGTTCTTGTTGTTCTTATTACAAAGATTAATACCAGGGTTACTTATAGAACTTAAAAAAGCACTTCCTTAGGCACCATGTTTTCTTAAACTAGAACCCAGATGGCAATGATGACTTTTTGGTTAAGGTTCAAATGAAAGAAACCAGGAAACAAACAGCAGCTTGTCTCGCTCTTGCCCTCGTCTTTCTCTGAGCTCAACAACTGGCACCTGGACATCATTCCTGCTCCTCTATAAAGGCACACTTTTATACATGGACTCCATCATATGTCTCTAGTAGTGTAGTAATCTATAGTATCCATCTATTCACGCAGTCAATTACTCTTTACTGATGTTTACAAGGTCTCTGGTATTGGATGGTTGTGGTTATTCAATTTGCAGACATTCTCGGTGACTTCATAAAGTCGACATAACCATGTCATAAATGTATATATATATACATATATGTATATAACAATATTAGCATGGCAGTTCTGTAGTGCATAATGACACTATGTTAGCTTATGTCACATGCTAATGTTTGGGCCAAGGACTATGATGATATGATATGATGTCTAGAAGACAGCTAAGTATGTTCTTTGTTTAATAGAAGGAAAAGAGTTATGCAGAATTATGATGATTTGTATGTGAGCCCTAAGGTAATGTAACTCTAGACTAACATTTTGCCAAGTAAACACTTGGTTTGGAGTGTGTAATGTTAACTAGTGGTTAGCCTGTTTGCTTCACACCTCCAGGGTTTGCATGTTCTCCCAGTGCTTCAGAGTTCACTAGCTTTAGCAGAATTCTTCATTTTGCTGAAATTTTCTTGCTAACTTTTATTAAAAGATATACAGAGAATTAAAGCCGACAATTTACCAGTGCTGTTCTGCTGATGTAAAGATGGTTTCTCTAATTGGGAAGCTTGATCTAGCACCACATCTAGCACACAGGACTGTTCTGGAAAGAAATAAATTGCTGGAAGCACTTGAAGCTGTGTTACTATGATGAGAGCTCAGGCTTAGACAAACTCAGCAGAAGATAACCATGTAAGGATAAAGCTTATACCAAAAGTGCATCCAGTTGCAGCCTGTGAGATTAAGACGAGAGCTGCTTAAGAGCTGAAAGTTTGAATAAAAATAAGTGAAGAAACTGCATTTCTTTACGTCTCTTAGGGTATTTCAAATGGTAAAAGGTCCCGATATAATTGTTTAAATGTTACAGTCTCGAGTGAAAAAGATTTTTTTGTCTCTTGTGCATGTGCTTTTTCGCCATAATCCATTCATCATGTCACTGGAAAACCAATATTTGGGCCTTGCTGATTAAGACTTTCCCAAAATGGTGATGAACAGAAGGCAATATCTCATCTCAGTGCATAGTCAGGGCTGAACTGTGCTAATTGCTATTTAAACAAGACTCCGTTTTCTAGTTAAATACAAATAGTTTAATTTTATATCTGAAGGCAATGAATTGTGCTAATTTCCTGCTGAAATATAAGACTATTAAATAAAATCTTCTTGGGAAAATGAGAAATTTAATCGAAATAGTCCATGCCTGTAACTGGATGCAGGCCACCAGAATGGGGTCTGTACTGTCTACTGTGAAGAAGCAGCCCAAATGTTAAAGATGGGTGCCACATTTTCATTTAGAAAATCTGGTGAAATTGTTATGAGATAGTTTGGCCCTGTTAGTTAGAAATATCCCCCAGTTGCAATAAACAGAAGGCCGGATTTTTTAATTCAGCAAACAATTTGGCGTTTTATCAAATCCAGCTCTTTTCCACCGCACATTATGGATGGGAAAGCTTTTGCGGAATGCTGACAAGTGCAGGAAAATACGGAAAAATGTACTAGTTAGGAAAAATGGTCATGAATTTTTAACGTTGTAGTCAACAGCGTAAGTCTTATCAATAAAATATGAGGATCTTGGTGTAAAGTGATATTCGGCTTAAATAAAAGACTATTCATTTTTTTGTATTAAAAAAACGTATTTATTAATGAGGTTTAAATCTAAAATCTATTTTATTTTATCCATCTACAGTATCCTTTGGTATTCTAGAAAAAACCTCAAGTTTAAATTATTAAATTATTAAATTATTTAAAGGCTTATCAAGGATTTAGATATTCATTCACTCATCTTCAGTAAGCATGTTATTCTGATAGATAGATAGATAGATAGATAGATAGATAGATAGATAGATAGATAGATAGATAGATAGATAGATAGATAGATAGATAGATAGATAGATAGATAGATAAAAACATATCAGGCTGTTTTTTAATACAGACCAATGAAATATTTATTTATTTATTTATTTATTTATTTATTTATTTATTTATTTATTTACCCTATATTTGCACTAGGATCATTTTTAACTAAACTCTTGTCTTTGGGAGTTTTTCCTTGCCAGCATTGCCTCTGGCTTGCTCTTTAGGGATAAATTTTAACTTTAATTTTAAACTTTACAAGAATTATTCATCACTTTTATTCAGCATTTTTATATTCCTGTAAAGCTGCTTTGTGACAATGTCCATTGTTAAAGCCCTATTCAAATAAAATAGAATTGAACTGAATTAAAAACTAACCCTCAGTAACACTAAACAGAAGGCAGGGTTTTAGTTAGCCAAGCATTTTGGCACAAATGAATCAGGAAATGATGCTGGATACAGAAGCATTCGCAGGGCTTGGGACAACTGCAACGGAAGCAGCATTGACACTTGAGGGATTCACCATATTGTGGACAGAAACACCGAAACTGCTTTTGTGCAAAAGTAACAGAAGCATTCTTTCCCCCAGTGGCTCCAAACTATCACACAGCCCACGGAGATGCATTACTGAGCTGACACTACACTTTCCTTCCCCTGTGATTCACCAGTCACCTGCACAATCCTTTAAAAATAAGCAAGCAACATCAGGAAAAAAAAAAAAAAAAACATGTCAACTGCACTTCATATTTTTTTATGAGTATGCTGTTGTAACATATGCCAGATGGCAACCGCTGCCCGAGTGGGTGAGTTTGATGTGTTTTGAGAGTATGGTTTTTCTTAGTCCCTTGTGACACACACACACAGCTGTTACATTGACTTCCCTTTTCCCCATAGACTCATTCCTCCCTCAAATCACCTCCCTCAACCCTCAACGAAATCTCCCTCCACAGCACGTTTATTCCCATCACTCTCTTCATCTGGAGTCGATAGAGCTTAGGCCCATTACGGATGTGCTCCAGCCATGTGTGAACCCCCGGTCTGCTCGCTATCTGCAGCCAGCTTTCCCAACCAACCAAAAACACACTTCCGTCGCATGGTGACTTTACTTAACTCTCTCATTTTTGGAACTCAAGAGGCCATTTTTCTTACCAAATAAATCACATCAATTTTTGTTGTTGATTTTTTTATTTTAATGGCTGATATTTATTACCCTGCAGACATCTTCTGCAATGGGAGATCTTAAATGTCAAGAATAAATAAATAAATAAATAAATAAATAAATAAATAAATAAATAAATAAATAAATAAATAAATAAATGAACGAACGAACGAACGAACGAACGAACGAACGAACGAACGAACGAACAAATAAATAAATAAATAAATAAATAATATTATGCACTGGATCAAGTGCTATTTTATATGCTGCTGAATAATTTGGGTAGAAACCATTTATTAACATATTTAAAAAATACTAGAGTAATATCCTACCAGATGTTTATTTCACTGCTATAAGATAAGACAAGATAAGAACTTTATCCGAGACAAATATGCTTCAGATTACAAGACAAATAAATATAGTTGATATATAAATGAAAAATAAATGAAATAATCTATATATACAATGTATTCAAAAATATTTATATAAATATAAATGAAAAATAAATGAAATATTTTTTCCATTGTATTGTTCTTATACCGTCATCATCTTTCATTTCTAACTTTAGTCTCTGCTTTAAGGTTACATCGTATTACATTTGACAGCAAAAGGGGGAAAAAAATCACTCTTTCCTTATTTTGTCTGCACTTCCAGACTCAAAGACATGTTCCTGTGTTTAAACGAAGTGCACTAGATGCTGTTGAGAAACACAATCTGGCAAATCTGGCAATTCAGAGAGGCATGAATTTCTCTTCTGGAATTTGTATAATCTGCATGAGGAGCCCGGAAAAATCGACTTTAGCATGTGCATAGCTCATCTCTAAATATGAATAACTTTCCCTGCATAAATATTGATGTAAAAGTCGCCAACTGTGAATACGGCCCATTAAGAACTCAATAATGAATATAATAACTTATAATAATGGGTGACATTTAACTCATCTGGCTCATGCTTCTTTTTCTTTTTCCAGAGTGACTTACATTGATGACCACTGAGCAACCACTTCACAAAACTTCTGCTAGCAACCACTAAGGTGTGATTTAAATGACTGTAACAAAATAAAAGACATAATTAAGAATGCCTGATCTACTACACTGCAAGCATCACACAGTTCTGGAAAAGCCCAAGGTCCTGGAAACTGGACAGCTCATGGAGTTCAAACGTCCACAAAAGGTTCACTGGTCACACTAAAGGATACTACAGCCTTCACCTTCATCAAGTGGTGCATGTGGAAGAAAACCAGGACTGAGATGAAAGAATAATCAAGCTAGGGAATTAGAGACATGGTTTCTGGTCAAGCCAAACATGAACCAGAGCAGGTCTTCCAAATGTTTGATTAACCTCAAAAACCCATGAATAACCTACAATTATGGAGGAAATCCAGAGATGAAGCTTGTTATGGATGGACTATGTGTCAGGGAAATATATACAGACTTTTCAGAAGACAGTGATCAGCACCAGAAAAGACCAAGCAGTGGAAAACATATTGAGGAACCTTAAAGAAACCAGCAGGTCTGTATCACCAAGCATGTGCAATCAGACCAGGCTCTGAGATCGTCCTCATCCCGATGCTAGCTAGGGATGAAAAGAAATGCTTTGATTTTTTTTTTTCTTCCATATTTTCAACCTTACACTTATAGTCAAAAAGTTTGAAATGAAGGCAGAAGGGAGACAAAGATAGAAAAAGAGAAAACGTATCTGACAGCGCTCAGCTGAATCATACAAGCTTAATTAAACCACTGGAACATTTACATAGAGCATGAATAAAATATCAGGCCCTTGCGAAAACATGGTTTTCTTTGCAAAAGACAAGTTATGGAGATTTATTAACACTTTAAGAATTTGCCGAATTTCATTATTTCACATCTCTATTAAGATCTTTACAAGCATACATAATGAAAGGGCCTAATAAAAGATTTAATAAATGGACTTCTGTTTAAAGTCAAATGGATTTGCCGCAGGAGGAACGGCAGAGAAAGAAAAGCCTGGGAAGTCTATTATATATGCTGAATATGGAGGGCTGTCTAAAATGGATTAAGTACTCAGTGTAAAAATGAATTCGGTTTCAATTAAAAGATGGAGACATTGGGCTAATCCGAGTCCCTTGGCTGGAACGAGAAGAGGCACCTGTATCAGGTTATTACAAGCCATTTTTTTAATGGTTTTCAAAGCTTTATTTTTAATATCAGAAAAAAAATCTATTCAATTTTGTGTAGATTATACCCAAGATATTTTTTTCCCCGCAATAACATTTATCGAATGTAAACATAAGAAAAATGTCCTTTATCTTTTATTATATTATTCATACAGTCTCAACCAAGAGCTAGGAAGTAATAACTATTAATGATGTATTAGTTATTAATTATTAGTGAACTTCCAATTCAAATTTCATAACCAATATGGAGCAAAGCATTTGAAGATGTACTGTAATGCAATACTGTATCATTTAGTAGGGAAAATGGTAGCTCAGTGGTTGAGGTGTTGCCCTACTGATTGAAAGGTTGTGTGTTTGAATCCCAGGACCACCAGGCTGTCACTGCTGGGGCCCGAAAACAGGGCCCTTATTTGCATAAATGAGATAAATGCTAGTCACTCTGTATAAGGGCATCTGCGAAATGTAGTGTACAATTATTATTGGCCTTTTAAAATAATATAAACATGACTGCTATTTCCAAAAAACCAAGATATTTAAGTAGATAGTGAAAGCTTTAAATAATAGAAATAATACTAATATTATGGACTTAAAACACAGTCAGGAGAGTCCGAACCTGAGCTCAGATTCCAAGTGGGATTCCTCCTGGTTCTCCAGTTTCCTCCGGACTTCCAAGAACATGCTAGAAGGTGAATTGGTGATTAAATTCGCCCTAGGAACGTGACTGGAAATGAAGACATCTTTATTGTTTGTCACATAAACATTACAGCACACTACACACATCCCAGCTTGTTAGTAAGTTGGGGTCAGAGCACAGGATCACCCCTGAAGCTGAGAAGCTTAAGGACCTTGCTAAAGGGCCCAGCAATGGCAGCTTGGTGGTGCTAGATGCAGTGGATCCCTGACCTTCTGATCTAGTAACCCAGATCCTTAACCTTATGAAGGTCCTGTGAAGTTTTTATTCCCAAGATAGACTCTGGACCCTGACCAAGATAAAATGGTTCCTAAAGATAAATGAATTAATGAATATAATACAGTTAAACCTATATATCGAGTTGATAAGCCTAGAAAACAGCTTAAAATCCTAGAAATGTAGTGCTTGTTACCTCAAAATTGCTTTGAAAGTTGTTACTTTCATCCATTAATCCACCAACAGCTACCTGGGGGAAAGGAGAGCCACTAAATTTGGAATGTAATCACAACTTATCATTATTGATCCAGCTTTTAAAAAAATACAAAAAAAACAAAACAAAAACAAAGAAAAAATAAAACAGAAAATAAAAAAGGCTATTTTATGTGCCAAAATGGCCCTGAGGCACTGCAGGGGGACAACCTTCCTTGTTATATGCCATTTATTTCCCATTCTCAGACCTTGCCTGCAGGCCTGACTCACTAGGAGATAACAAATAGTATGTGTGTGGAATCTCACTGAAGGATGGAGCTGGGAGACACGCTGCATGCTGGAGGTCTTCTTCCTGGTTTTTTTCCCCCTTCTGAGTCTCACACTATCACTCTGTCTCTTTCAAAGCTAAGTAATTAAACAGACTCTGTTGTCATGTAAGGGCAAACATCACTGCTTTGTATAGTAAAGTATTATTTTAATGGTTATAAATACATGTGTTATGCTGACCTCTTTGGAACTATACACCTGGGTGTGAACTTTAAAGAACATGCAGATGCAGAGGGATTTCTATAGCTATATTTTGGTCCAAATTTAGCTCTATCTGGACAGGATTAAATTTACACAAGGTCCTGGGCTAATTTTTTTATTTTACAGGTGCTCCTCTGTGACTTCATTTCTATCCAGATTGATTGGCCGTGTCTCTGTTTTTCTACATCTTTCTTTGAGAAAGCCTAACTCTGGCCATCATCCTATAATTACTGTACACGTCTGATTTTCTATGCAGATGCCACCTGACATTAGAAAACAATAAGATGAGCGCTGTTTCTTGCCTTATTTATGCTCATAGTGCATGTATCAGAGCCCCTCCTCAGATATTAATCACAAAACAAAAACTAAATGCTGCTTGGATTGACTTACTTTGTGATATATTGAATTTTTTCAGTTATAGCTGGATCTATGGTTCACATGTTCTCCCTAAGTGGGATTCCTCGGGGTTCTCCAGTTTCCTCCACACTTCTAAGAGCATTCTACAAGGTGGGTTAGTGACTATATTCACCTTAGGAGAGTGTATGGAAATGAAGACGTCTTTATTATTTGTCACATATACGTTACAGTACACTTCACATATGCCAAGTTTGTTAGGAAGTTAAGGTCAGAGCGCAGGATCAGCCGTAATACAGCACCGGTGGATCTGAGAAGCTTAAGGGCCTTGCTCAAGGGCCCAACAAGTGGCATCTTGGTGTATTTCACCTCACTGACATAAGATCCACTGTTTCTTCTGTACTCTAGTGCTTGAACCTAAAGTTGTGAATTGAAGTTGATCATATGACCGGGTGATGCAAACAACCAGATTCTAAGAAAATACTCTTTACTGCTGTCCAGATGCAAGAATTTTATCGCTGAGCAGATTACAAATGATTAAAGATGTCCCACTGATAAACTAATCCATATGACAACTTGAACTTTACCATTAAAAGGCACACTGAATGCTGCATTAGTTATAGTTTATGTTAAAATACACACTGTGGACTTATACTATGCTCTATGTACTCCAACGTCTAGTGTATGACCTTAAATAGGGAACAATATCATCTGAAATGCTACTAGCTTTAGAAGAATTTAAGCTTTTATAATTTAATAGCAGCAGTAAGATGAGGATTTTTTCTTATCCAGCATCACCGCCTGGTAGCTCCACCCCTTTTCTGCTATACACAAAGCAAAGCTGTGAGTGTTGAGTGCATGAAGTGTCCAACATTCACTTTAGTTTTTATTTAATTTTTTTTTTTTTCAGTTGAATAAGAGAATCATCCAGATACTCGAAGTGCACTTCAACTTCCTGTTGGAATTTTCCACTTGAGCACACGACTAACATAATTTATAATAAAAAGGGGAGATGAATAAGATATAAGTGGGACAGATTTTTATTGTATACAAGACAACAAAATTTCTCAAAAGTCTCAGAATGCAAGAATGTCATTCGAACATAATACTTATGAAAGGAATTTAAATGAAGCGGTAAAAAGGAAAGAATTAAGAATAAGTAAGCACAGAGTAGACGGTAAAATATGAATAATATTGTGCATGTATGTATTTACCTTAATTATTAAGCATGTATCTGTATATTGAGATCCATATAGTGTATATAAAGTGCACTGCAATGCGTATTTTTATAGTAGTAGTATAGAATTGTGCGATTTGGGAAGCACCTACAGTATTTGTCACTCTCAGTTACAAATGTTCTTAATTATTTGTCACCAAGAAAAATCAACCTGGTTTAAAAAACTGCAGAAAATGCATGCTCTGCATTGGCTATAAGATAAACCCTGATTTATTGTCTCCCTCCATCCTATAATATGAATTAAAATGCCTTTTTTTTTTTCAATAATTTTATTGCTGCTTGGTTGGACAGTATTGACCTCAAGTCATCCATACAGAAATCTGTTAGACTGAATTTCCATCCATCATATCATATTTCCCAGTCAGCTTCTGGGTAATTTCATCTGTTGGAAGAGCGCTGTCATTTGCAACCTAATTATTATCTTAACTATTTCATTTACAGGAGAAGTACAGGACAGGCAAAGCTCTCCATCTTCAGATCCTTAATAAATACGTACAAAAATTGTGAAGTGAATAAGACTGATCTCATATCTCCTCATCATGGCACCTGTTAGTGGGTGGGATATATTAGGCAGCAAGTGAACATTTTGTCCTCAAAGTTGATGTGTTAGAAGCAGGAAAAATGGACAAGTGTAAGGTTTGAGCAAGTTTGACGAAGGGCCAAATTGTGACTGCTAGACCACTGGATCAGAGCATCTCCAAAACTGCAGCTCTTGTGGGGTGTTCCCGGTCTGCAGTGGTCAGTATCTATCAAAAGTGGTCCAAGGAAGGAACAGTGGTGAACAGGCGACAGGGTCATGGGCGGCCAAGGCTCATTGATGCACGTGGGGAGCGAAGGCTGGCCCGTGTGATCCGATCCAACAGACGAGCTACTGTTGCTCAAATTGCTGAAGAAGTTAATGCTGGTTCTGATAGAAAGGGGTCAGAATACACAGTGCAGGACGGGTCAGGGCTGGTTTGGCAGCAAAAGACAGACCAACACAATATTAGACAGGTGGTCATAATGTTATGCCTAGTTGGTGTATATGGTGATGGTAGGTTAAAGGGCTGTGTGTGAGTGTAACCATAAAAATATACTAAGTAATTAAATACTAGGAATTATATTTTTTAGCTAATAAATTTGTGTTATAAATGAATTTTTAAAAAGGTTTGAAATACATGGATGATATGGTTTGTTTTATACGGTTAGAAAAATATTTTATAAAGATTATAAATGCACCTGAAAAAATGCACCGGGTAAATATTGCAAAGTTAAATAAATAAATAAATAAATAAATAAATAAATAAATAGCCATTAATTTGTGGCTCTGATGTATACACATGAATACCACCAGCTGTTCAGAAAGTACTTTTGTTTTTTTATTAATATTAAAATGAAAACATTTAATTCTTAATCTTTTGTAGACTTTGGACCTAACCTTATACTGTATTTGTGCTTTATATATATAATATCCTGTATTTAAATTCTGGCTGAAGTGAATAGTCGTGAATATTCAGCCGTTTAATGTGCGATATAAAAATACCTCTGATCTAGCTCTTTGTGTTCCTGTAAAGAAGTCAGGTAGCTGAATCTTATTAGTATCTTGCAGCCTCTCATGGCAGATCATCCTAAATCTGCCACCAGAAAAGCTGGAGAAAGCATTAGCAGCCAGTAACCACCTCACTATTTTACACGGGGGGTTTTATGGCTCTTCCAATGTCACTGTATCAAAGGAGGTTTGTCTGAACATGAATTTCCTCATGCCAGTAGAACTCTAGCCCATTATCAGGGTGATGTGCCCTTCCTCAGCTATTTGTATCTGTGCCTGTCCTGCACCATTACCTCCATTCTATAATGGTGTTTTAGCTCTTTTCCTGCCAAGACACGCTCACTTTTCCTGACTTGTCTTTAAAGCTTTTCATCATCAAAGTTCCAGCTAAAGTTACTCTGTGTCCGAACTCTGTGTATCTATCTATCTATCTATCTATCTATCTATCTATCTATCTATCTATCTATCTATCTATCTATCTATCTATCTATCTATCTATCTATCTATCTATCTATCTGCCTCTCTCTCTCTCTCTCTCTCTCTCTCTCTCACCTGGTGGGCCACATGCTGTTGATGTGGTGTGTGTTTCAACTCTCTGTTACTGATTACACTGAGACTTTACACTTCTATCTGTCTGTCTGTCTGTCTGTCTGTCTTTCTATCTATCTATCTATCTATCTATCTATCTATCTATCTATCTATCTATCTATCTATCTATCTATCTATCTATCTATCTATCTATCTATCTATCTGTTTGCCTCTCTCTCTCTCTCTCTCTCTCTCTCTCTCTCTCTCTTTCTCTCTCTCTATCTATCTATCTGTTTGTCTGCCTGTCTCTCTCTCTCTCTCTCTCTCTCTCTCTCTATCTATCGGTCTATCTATCTATTGTTTCCATATTTCGTAGTGTTACATCATTTATCTGAAATGGAATTAATTCTTCGGATTATATGTCATGAACACACACATAAATGTGGTGTGTGTGTGTGTGTGTCTGCGTGTGTGCTTGTGTGTGTGTGCGTGTGTGTGTGTGTCATTGAGAGATCATTCTGCACCAAAAACAGAATGTACGCTGTCTGAATCACTATGAATTATTACTGTGCTTGACCCTGAAGTCGTCCACTGTAAAATGTAAAAAATAAAACACACTGTCACATCAGGCTGCTTCAGAAAGGCAAAGACAAAAAAAATGAAAGAAAGAAAGAAAGGCTATATTTATAAACTACAGTGACGTCATTGCGAGTGTAGGTAAGGTAACCGCTGCTGATGGAATGACAGGCCATGGGATTTCAGAACAATTTCTGAACGATTTCTACAAGGGACACTTTGGGACAGTGTTGCAGTCTGTAGGCAGGGCATGTCCTGAAGTGTATACTTTCAACATACATTAAATCAAATCAAATCAAATTAAATTAAATTAAATTAAATTAAATTAAATTAAATTAAATTAAATTAAATTAAATTAAATTAAATTAAATTAAATTAAATCAAATCAAATCAAATCAAATCAAATCAAATCAAATTAAATTTTATAGCATTATTTTTAATGTGTATTTGTGAATGCCAACATAAAAGATTCCCGTTCTTTCTACCAAAACAAACAAACAAACAACAAACAAAAAAATAAAGAATTTTTTTCAACCCCTGACATTTTGGTTTCTCCTTGCTGTCCTGCTCCTACTGTATATCCATAATCAGTAAATGCTTCTGTATATATATTTTATGCTTTTTCTTTCTTCTTCTGTTGACCCACAGAGTCACTAGATGTTATTGAGGAACCAGAAGAAGAAGATGGAGAGGGAAATTTGAAGAAGAACTCCCAGTGCAGTGCAGTGTCAGGATAGCAACAAATAATATACTAGTGTAACATACAGTATGCACTCTTCATTTAAATAAAACCAATCTTTATAGCTCAAGCGATAAACCAAGCAACTTCACATGGGGTGAGAACGCTAGTGTGGTAACCCCTGATCCAAAAAAAAGTGCATTATCATATAGAAATAAGTGTTTCCCAGGATGAAATGAAAGCCTGAACAGAAGGCTTAGACTTGGAGGCACAGCAAGATGTTATAAAGATAGAAAAATCACACTGAATCCGATGTACTGAGCTGTTTGTAGTCATGTTTAGGTGAAATTAGGCCAAAATTTGCATGAAATCTGAAAAGTGGTATGTACAAACTGGTTCACAGATCCTTTCAGAGTCTGTTTCCTATGAAAGCTTCTTCATCATGTCATCTCGGGGATTGTTTTTTTCCTTTAAAAACAATCACCACTGCTTCACTCATTATAGATCAAAATCTCCATACTCTTTTCTGTAAGGATGCTTTGTGCCTTTCTGTCTATTGTTAAACTTGTACAGATAACATTGAATTGAAACTGAACTTGATTTTCAACTTAAAATTACATTAAACTTTTAATCATGATCTATGAGACATCATCTAAACGTGACTTCACCCCCTAATACTAATCATTTATTTTATTCCGGTTTTTCCATCAGTTATAAGTGGGAGCATATATGAGAGAGAGATTATATGCATTTTTATTAATTTCTTTTATTCATTTCCTTTTTTAACTTACAGTCTGTACATTTCTGTAATCAGGCTTTAAAGCGTGTGACAGGACAACCAAAGGAAAGAAAAGGCATGAGAATAAAATGAGAAATGAGAATAAAAGGACTGACCAGGTGGCCATCTTTCCTCTAATCTGTCTTTTGTTGGTCAGATAGAGATCTAGAGGTCACTGGGAGGCAGAGCTCTCGTCTCTTCCCGTAGCCTCCTCCTGTAACTCGAGCTGAATCAGAAGTGAAGCAGGAACTGATGAAAATGAATGGCACATTTGTCTGTGGCTAATGGTGAGTGTGGGCTCGCTGTAATACGACTGGAGCTCACGTTAGTTCAGCGGTGATGACTCTGAGGTTAACAGAGAGTGTGACACCCGTGTTAGAGCTCCTCCCTGACTTCATTAACGATCATCTGAAGCCAGAATTAAAAAGATGAAAGGATACAAAACAGAGCTCTTTAGGTGGTCACAAAAATAATACTAAAAAATAAATAGATATGGGAATATCTTGTACTTTCCTAGTACCCCTTAAAACATACTGAGAAACAAATTAGATAATTTAATGAACAGATTAATGCCACCATGCTGCAGAGTGAGCAAAATAAAATAAAATAATATAAAATAAAAAAATGAAATGAAATGAAATGAAATAAAATAATGAAAAAAGAAAAATCAGAGGGGGTAGGGGTCTGTAGTATATGCATGTTCTTTAAATATGCCAATTTAAATAAATAAATAAATTAATTAATTAATTAATTAATTAATAAAAACAAACAAATATATATATATATATATATATATATATATATATATATATATATATATATATATATATATATATATATTATATACAGGCAAATAAGTAAATAAACAAACAAATAAATAAATACATTGCCACCCCCCCACCCCCTTTTTTAAGACCCAATCTTACTATTTATTTTTTTAAAGAAAAATTAAGCCAACTGTAACTTACAGCTATTAAACAATTAAAGATTTATTTTTGTGAGATACATACCTTATTCTTTTAATTTTTTGTTTTACTTTTATTAATTTTATTTATACTTTACTTATTATTTTATATCTAATTTGTTGGTACCTGTAAGAGTTATTCATATTATTATTTTTTATTTCAATAAATGTTTTTCTTTATGGACCAGCCCAATAAGAATTGTTTTGAATGGGGGACAGGGAAATGGGGACAAGGGAATGAAGAATAAAAGGGGACAAAAGCTACCTATGACACTAACCTTATCCCTAGAAAATACAGAGGAATAAAATTAAGAAATAAGAGAGAAGAATAGACAGAAATATAGAGCTGTTCTGCGTACTTGCGTGTACTCCTCAACAAATAAAATACAGTCTGTTGTTTTGTTTGTTTGATTTTGTTTTTGTTTAATAATTTCTCCTTCAGCTGCTGTTAATACCGAAGAGTATCAGAGAAGAAAGAATGTAAAAGAAACACAAGTACTTTCACTGCTATACAAAAAAGGTGACAGTATCGACACCCTGGCTAAGACAGCTGGGTTAAAAAAGTCTGTGCAAATATATTCATGATACACTTCACAAAGCAGGTGGTGTCTTAGGATCTGTACAGATAAAGTGTTTTATTTAAGAAACAGTGAAACCAAAAGAAGACGAGGTGAAAAGACTCAGCGTTAGATGAGAAGGGAGGAGTTAACTTTTCATCTGGAGGCCGAGAACTATAGGTTTCAGATGACACACCTCATAAATGGGTTATCTAAAATCCAATATATATTGGAAGAAAGATTGAGGCAGAACACTGGGCTTGACTGCACTGCCCTGATCCATAACTTTGCTATGAACCAGGGGGCCCATTTATTGTCGATCGGATCCGAGGGATGGCCTGTCACTCGGTGGGAGTTGAGCTGCTGTTTATTTTCAAATCAATACTCAATTACTAAAAGGAAGATCCTCTCACTCATCCATTTCCGAGATGAAATTATGAAGTGCGGCAATAACACTTAGTCAAAGGCAAGCCGGTGGGCATTAACCCTTTATGCTTTTGGAGTATGGATGTGGGGGTGGAGTGGAAGGGATAAGTACTCGGTATATTTTATAGAGCTCGACTTCTTCCCTCCCTTTTATCCTCCCTCTCCTCTGGCTTTTAATTAATCACTCTCTAAAAGGCCTTTCCGGATGTGACTGATGACCAGAGAAAACAATTTTCCCCCTAACAGCCTTTTAATTTTAACTTGGGGGAGAGCTCATTGACTGCAACTTACAACAACCCATCAATGCTAGTTTTTTTATGTTTTATACTTATTTATTTATTTACTTTTTATTTTTTTTTCTGTGCTCCTCTTTTTTTTTTGTTATTGAGAAGAATGGAGCGAAGACGGGCCTCTCTGTTCCCTTTCATAACTCACACCATTGATTCAGTAAACGGCTGACATTTGCTAAGGGATAAAACTACTGCCAATGGAGATGGAGTGGAAATTACCCCATTAAGAGGCGCCCTGGTTATTTATGGCCAAGTGGAGTTCAGGTGCATATTCGCCTTGTAGGAAACTAACACAGGTGGGATATTTGCATTCTGTCAGAGTGGTGACTATCTTTGGGAGGTCTGTGAAGTTTTTTAACATTGACGTTTATACATTAAACATTTACGTATTTAAAAAATGCTTCGTATCCATAGACCATGTATCTACAGTACATGAATGCAAACAACAGTTCCTGACAATAACATTCCTGTTTTACATACTCAACATTCTGTAGAGATTATTAAACTAAAGCGTTTTGAAATGTTTTTAAAACATCGGAACCGCTATGGAGGTCCTTTAACCTTTTTTTTTTGGCTTGGATAAGTCTGTCCTGAAGCTCTTTCCATTTTATTTCTTCAGAATTAACAGAGCTTGCCAGACATGATCCACCTCTGTATTGGCGTAGAGAGAAAATGATGTATCACACATACAGTATGTTTATATGAATAAACCAGCTCTGCATGAGATTCAGTAAACTGCTGATTTGCCACGAAGGAAGAAACTAGCTTCTGCCCTTAACCTTTGTTGGAGTGCTCAGAATGCAGCTTGAGCTGGCGTTGTGTTAGAAATTTTGCTGAACACCACAATGTGTTAAATCTGTCTGAAATATATTTCTGTATTGTTTTTGGTCATCATATAGATTCTAAAATTTATATCTTTTTTAATAACAATAACATCAATAATCAAAGATTATTTGGCCGTCCCCTTTGGGGAACCCTTTACCTAGAACCTTTGACTGTTTTTCAGTCAGATTGTAGGCCAGGTTTAACCCTTTGTTTCTTTGGAAGCTAGGGGCCCTTAATTATCTAATATCCCTATAAAGAACTTTTCTTGTAGGTATTACCAGCGTTTGTCTTTGGTAAATTATTGGTAATTATTTTTCCTTAATTACTGAGAAATCTTTTCAAGCCTTTTATGAAGATTGTTTTCTTAGGTCATGGGGCAGATCTGGAAGGATCACAGAGATTTTTGGTGAACTGGGATGTTTGGATGCTGTTGAACCTCCATCTATTTTCACCATGGTACATTGTCCTTAACCTTTTAATGTCTGCAACAAGACAAAAGCAATGAAAAAAAATTCTTTGCATTCTTTATTTACTTGGGTCAATAATAACAGCAATATATAACTGTTTTTTAACAGACCCCATAATTATTTAAATATAGGCTGACGGTCGACCAATCAGCTTGCAAATTGTTAATGAGATATTGGTTGCATTAAAACGTTAACCGTTAGATGGCAATAAGCATACCTAATGCTCTCTCTCTCTTGCTCTCTCTCTCTCTCTCTCTCTCTCAGTTGAGCTACCCCTGCGATATCAATGATTCTGACCCCTTCTGCTCTCCCGACCTGCCTGATCCATGCTGATGTCCTACTTCTAGCTGTTCTCATAACTTGGAAGCCGCTCGCTGCTGCTGAGGATGTCTCCACAGGAACAGCCTAAAGATACATGAGATTGCTGCAGACGGTACCACTTAGGCTCTGGTCTGCAATTGAAATAACAGTTTTGCTTTCAAAGCTTTAGGACTGAAATCATCATGAACATTTCTGCACTTAAGTCTCCATCAGTGAACAAAACAGACATGATTTTAAAACTAGTGAACTTCCTGCTTACACAATTACTCTATCTGTCCGTATAGTGCACCGTTATAGAAAGGAAATGATTCACACTCTCTGATGGCACCCAGATGAGGACGAGGTTCCCCATTTTCGAGTCTGGTTCCTCTCAAGGTTTCTTCCTCATATCATCTCAGGGAGAATTTCTTTGCGACCATCATTTATGGCTTGCTCATTAAGGGTTAAATTTATCCATATATATCCATATATGCATTTAAAAGCTTGTAGACTGTTGTTAAGAGTGTTATATAAAAATTTAATTCAACTGTATGTATTATAACACTGATTGTATCTGAAAGTGTTTTACTGCATATGCAGAACTAATAAACTCGAACAATAACTGAGAAACATTTAACAACATCTAGAGAGTTAGAAAGTAGAGAACTGTATTCATTACATGTAATTGAGGTAATTGTCATAATCTGTGGGTTAAAAAAGTCTGACACTATTATATATATATATATATATATATATATATATATATATATATATATATATATATATATATATATATATATGTGTGTGTGTGTGTGTGTGTGTAATTGAATTTTACAAATTAGCAGAAGGCTTGAGGTAAAGGAAGAGAATAATAAAAACAAAGAGATAATTGAGAAGAGCAAAACAAAATGATTCATTCCATTTAAAGAAAGCAATCAAAAAAGGAAAGCAGTCCTCTCATCCTGCTTTTGGCTAATTGAGGTTGCTTTGTTAATATCACACTCTCCAAGCTCTAGATCTTTAAAGCAGTAAATAAAAAGACTATTTTCCAAGCCCTATTTTTTTTCAGTGCTTTATTTTTAGGATGCTTTGTACTACAGCACATGATGAGATGAAGACTTAAATTAGAGCACAGTGTGCCAGGTATTTAGAAATGTCAACTATTAAGAGCTTGAATAAGGAACAAAAGCGTGATCTATAATTTGATCCTTCAATCGTTTTTGTCACCTTTTTATACAGACTATATAAAATGCTTACCCGGAATACAGATACGGATGTGTGGCTCATACCAGTAGGTGTGTTTTTACCAAAAGAATAAAATTCTTGCCTGTGAATTTAACCTTATAACCTTAATATTTCACCTCTTTTATGTCTCCCAGTAAGTAATAGCGTGCAATCAGAGCGCTTTGTTTGAGCTCTCTTATTAATCAGGGCACTGTGGTCATGCACTTTTGCAGTTTCATTAGCTCTGAGCTGTTTCCTCTCCTCTGCTTCTCTGACCACCATAGAGCTGCTCTGTCACAGGAAAAAAATATGAGCAGTAAGGTGGTGGAAAATAAATCAACACCTTTAGACCTACTTTACTGTAAATAAAACAGGAGAATAATGACAGGATGAAATATCGCATGTAATGAAATATATTTACGTAAAATGAAAAAAATAAATGAAAAAAATAAATGAATAAAATAAATAAATAAATAAATAAATAAATAAATAAATAAATAAATAAATAAATAAATAAAATACAGCATGAACAAAAGTAAATCATTTTAATCAATATGAATTAATCACTCACATTGAAAGAAAGAAAGAAAGAAAGAAAGAAAGAAAGAAAGAAAGAAAGAAAGAAAGAAAAGAAAGAAACCCATTTTAACTCCAAAATACTGTATTTGATTATATTTTATGTAGTAACAAATAAATAAATACATTAATGAATGAATTAATAAAAAAATAAATAACAAACAAAAAATGAATAATATGAATCAATATGAATTAATCCTTCCACTTGAAAGAAATAAAGAAAGAAACATGTTTTAACTCTAAAATACTGTGTTGATTATATTTTAAGTAGCAACAAACAAACAAACAAACAAATAAATAAAATATAACCAACAAAAATGAATCATTTCAATCAATAAGAATTAATCATTCATAGTGAAAGAAAGAAAGAAAGAAAGAAAGAAAGAAAGAAAGTAGTTTTGAGTCCAAAAAAACTCTTTTTGATTATAATTTATATAATAACAAAGAAACAAATAAATGAACAAACAAACAAATAAACAAACAAATACTGATATAACAAATACTGACTGAATCAATACTGATTTATGAATCTGCCATCTCCATATAATGATTTATATGTTGTACAATCCCCAGGTTATTAGATGCACCTCCCTAATAACTAAAATCTCATGAAACTCATAGAATTATTTTAGTAATTATCCATATTGGATGCTCAAACACATCTCTGTAAAGGAACTCCTAGAACAATTGTGCAAAATAAAAATCTGATTTCTTCTTGGCCTTCAAAAAAATGAAAAAAATTGGAGGTTGTGTGTGACTAAATAATAGCAGTCACTATGCTGGTGTCTCTGGATCAGAAGGAGGCACACTGGGGCTGCTATTTTATATATTTTTTGCTTTGTTTCTCATACGACACCTTGATAAGGCAATTATGTTTATTTGTCTACTGAAATAACCCTAAATCAGAAGTGAGAGTATGTGAGGATATCTAAACAGCACCTCATTAAAGGCTGTGAGTGTTCACTGTAGATGCTGATCACTAACAAATACAATCACTGCTAACAGATGACAAGGAGGTCGGCATCAGCAGCTAACAGCATTGACCAGACACACACACACACACACACACTGTCTGCACACCATGAGCTATAATGATAATAATAATAATAATAATAATAATAATAATAATAATGTTAAAAAATGTATTACTGTAGCTATTACTACTAACCAGATTACCACATTAGTAGCACTAGTAGTTGCAGTGGTGCTAGTAGTAGTAGTAGTAGTAGTGGTAGTAGTAGTAGTAGTAGTAGTAGTGGTAGTAGTAGTAGTAGTGGTAGTAGTAGTAGTAGTAGTAGTGGTAGTAGTAGTAGTAGTAGTAGTAGTAGTAGTGGTAGTAGTAGTAGTAGTAGTAGTAGTAGTAGTGGTAGTAGTAGTAGTAGTAGTAGTAGTAGTAGTAGTAGTGGTAGTAGTAGTAGTAGTAGTGGTAGTAGTGGTAGTAGTAGTAGTGGTAGTAGTAGTAGTGGTAGTAGTGGTAGTAGTGGTAGT